>NW_009723643.1:0-32425 GCF_000703405.1 Apaloderma vittatum | reverse complement strand
TGGTGTTTGGTGAATCATGGTTTCTGCTGCATCCCTGCTTGTAGGTAGAGGTGTGAAGGGGCTGAAGATGCTCAAAGCCTTGGACAAGCCATTTGGCATCTAAAATTTTCTAGAATAAGTGAAGTTCAAGGCCGTTATAGTACAGAAACCACATTTCAAGTGGGAAAAGGAAGAGGAAAAAATCACCTTTCAAATTATGGGCTGATAAGAGCCTAACAAAAGGAGTCTTTTTTTTTTTTTTAAAGTACCATTCAATCATTCCACTCGGTGGAGAGACCTTAAATTGAATCTCAGCCCTAGAAAATGCATTACTTATTGCTGAATTGATGTCACCGCCGAAGAATTTTCTCTCGGCTTAAGCTGTCTGCAGCAACACGCCAGCGGCACGTTCAAGACGATTCCCTAGTCGTGGAGCAAAATTCCTTGTGGTGGTTCTTCCTTTCCTTCCCACCCCCGTTTTTATTTAATTCCTTTTTGGAGGTGGGATGTGCTGCTGGAGCTGAATGAATTGTGTTAATCAGCATTTTGCTGCTGATTTCTGAGGTCAATGGGCAACGCCGACATATCCCACCTGGGTTATTTAACAAGCCCTAATCTTAATTTATATTTTTCTCACTGCAGATTTTTCCTGCCTTCCCGTTCTTGTACCCAAATCACCGCGGTGGCCCTTGCTCTTACCTTCCCCCTTCATCTTCTGCCAAAAGGTAGCCAAAAAAGCCATCAGGACTCTATTCACTGCTAGTTTTTCCATTGCCCTTGAGACTCATTACCTGCTTTTCTTCTTGACAGAGCTTTCAAACTGGGACTTTTCCGCATTTCCCCACAGGTTATTTGTTTCTGTAATGGCTTTGCCTCTTCCCTTCTGTTTCCCCCACAAAGCAGAGAAGGCTTTTTACCATTTAAACGCAAAACCATCTCCATCTTTTGGGTGGCAGCTTCATCCAAGCACCAGCTTCCTTAAAAAAAAATTTTAAAAAAATTAAAAAAATCAGCAGCTGCTTATCTGGAACTTGCCTTCCAGCCTCTGGCTCCCCAAAATTCCTCTCCATCACCTCGTCAGGCAGTTTTTACCCAGGGCAGGGACCCAACTAGCTGCCTAGAAGATTTTCTCAGCTTCTCAGTTCAGCTATTCCAAGTAGTAGAGCTGAGTGGGAAAAGCTGATTCCCATTTAATTAGCTGCTGCCACTTTCACCTGAAAGTACTTGGAAACATCAAGGTCCGTTGCTCCACAGGTTTCTTTCCCTGCTGTGCATCTCCCATCCCCTTCAAGCCACGCTGCCCTGGCTCAGAGAAAACCTTTGAGAGCTGCTAAAACATCCTAGTGAAATCAGTATTTTACGATCAGACCGGAACGTAAGCACCTGATACCTGGCCCTGGGTACATATTTGAAGCATCACACAGCAGATGGGAAATGCACTGAACCATTTCTGTAGTGCCTCAGGCTCTTTTTATGGGGTCATTGCTTGAAGCCAGATCAATAAAATGGTGCAAGAAGTGGCTCTCAACCTGTTTTGGGGTCTGCTGCTCAAAACCAGGGCTTTGCAAAGCTCTCTTCCCATCTCTAAGGCGGGCAAATGCAGCTAGCCAGCATTTTTGCCAACCCTTTCCCTCCCATCTTATTTCACAACCCCTCTGTCTCCCTCGTATCACCCTCCCTCCCTGCACGTACAATTGCTGGTGTCTTCCCAACCAGATGCACACCTGCAGGAAAAGTTGGCATCTTCTCTTTCCAAGCTGTCAGAGAGTCAAATAGTTTATGAGTCTATTGATGACAGATAAATTAATTGCAGAAAATATGAATGACTTAATATTTTGTGTGCTGATATACATTTTTTTTCCCCCTCCACTTCTTTTAAATCCACGTCACGGCGTAAGATAGATCTCAGGCTATTTGGGTTGTGTTCAGATTCCCATGTCTCATCATCTGCTTAAGGTGGCAGAAGATACCCAGTGGCTTGTGAGCTCCTGGGGTTGATGTTTGAAGCCCAGCTTTTCTGGAAAGGTGCTTAAATGACTGCATAGAGGGGCAAAACCCCCTCTTTTAAAGGCTGAGACCTATAGAAAACATCAGAGAATCAACAGCTTTTGTGGCTGGATGACCATCCCCCCATGATGGATGATGTATAATTACTCCGCAACTGGGTCTGTCGTTCAAGCCATGGACTTTCATGGGGATTTGTCAGGTTTTGGTTCACTCCTCATCCCTGGGCAGGTGTTTGCAGACTCAGAGGGAACCCAAATTACATCCATAGACCTGGCTGCAGATGTTGCAAGCCCAGGTCGAATCTGGCCACAGATGCCCCGTCGTTTCTGCACGTATCGATGACTAACCCATTACTGGGTAGAGATCTCTAGCCAATACATTAGATCATCGCCTGATATTGATCCAACAGGCTCCAATTATCTACTTAGATTCAGACAAATTTCAGTTCGTGGATTGAGGACAATCATCCCCCTGTTTTGTGCAACAAGAGTAAGCAGCAGGATTGATGAGCAGGTGAGAAAACACGGCGTCTAAAGGAAGGCTGAGGAGGACAGGGTTGCTCGGTCGAGAAAAAGGGGGGTCACAGAGGGAGGGATAATTAAAGCCATGCAAAAATATTTAAGCTGGGTAGTGAAATAGTCTCTATTCAGTCTCAGTAGGGTAAGGAATGACGTGCGAGAGGAACCAAAAGGTTCAGGCCGACCTTTAGGAAACATCTAAATATAACGAAAAACCAGAAGAGGTTCCTTACCGAAATACGGAATTTGAGTCATCATGGTTTTTAAGGATGGGATAGATGAAAGGATGAAACATAGATTAGACAGTCTCTGCCTTTGCACCTTGAGTGGATGAGTGGGTTAAATGATATTTCAAGGTTTCTCTCCATCCCTACACCCCAGACTTGCTGGGGAACTTCCGGGCACAACACTAGGACTGAAGGGGATGTTTCAGAAGTTGGCTTAAAACTGGTTGCATTAACACCCCCAAATCTTTACCTGACTCTAGAGGAAGCTCTGAAACCAAATGACCTAAATAACAGACACCCAGCGACGTGTTTGGTCTGCAAACCTCACTCTTTATTTGGGATTTTGTTGTTAATCGGGTCCGAGCTTTTCCAGGGGAATAATTATTTAAACAAGAAGGAGCGGGTTCCTCCCTACTTATTATTTAGCCTCTAGGATGTCAACAGAAAACAAGTCTCAAGTGGCAGAGGCCATGACACAAACACAGAAAGGTCTCTGACCCACTTCCAGGTTCTGGCAGACACGTAGTGACCTGAGAGGTGTTTGTTTTGGTTTATGCTGGGCTGATCTGCAGGAAAACATGAGTTCCTGCCTCTAGAGCCATTCCACCTTAATGTAAAATAAATAAAGAAAAGCTTCAAAATCTGCTGAGGATGAAGCCAACGGAAGAGAATCTGCGGAACTGCGCTATAGAAGACACCCTCGCTATAAAAAGTGACTTTTGATAATTGCTGGAAAAGTGCCGGAGTGTATTTTTGGGAGAGAGGAGTTAAAAAAAAAAAGAAAAGAAAAGAAAAAAAAGAATTATTGTATGACCTAATGTTTCTGGAACCCAGCCACCAACCTGGGTGCCCTGTGGCTGTTTAATTTTTTTTTATTTGCCTTTCCAGCAGGCATTTCGCAATCTGGGCTGTTCGGTGTGCAAGGCAGAAAGAGCGAGGCTGCGCCCTTTCGAGGCCCTCTCTGTTTTTCTATGGATGGTTTTTACACAGGTGAAGGGCAGATAACACCTCTACAGCCAGTTCATCACCAGCTGTAACAACCTGGAGACCTCGTTAGAACGGAGCCGCGAAGAAGGGCAATAATTAAATTGAGATGTAATTAGATGGACGCTCTGTCATTTTTACTGCTACTCCTCTAACCGCTGTTGCTACCGTCATAAAACAGCAATAAAGAAGAAAAATTCCATAGGCAAAGGATGAGTAACAAGTGAACACGGTTATTCATGCTAGCATATGTCATTCTTGCTATGTTTTCATATAGAAATATATCCAGGATGATTCTATGAAGTTTTCCTAGACCTGTTTCCCCATGGGGAAGGGGGCTGCGATGTCTCGGCTCCTACCGAGAGCTTTTAAAGCTTTAAGCCTGCCCGACTTCTGCCACTCAAGAAATATCTATAAACTGGTGGTCCAAGTATATATATATATTTGTAACCTACGGCTCCAAACGCCTGCTTTTACACTGACTTCTTTTTTTTTTTTTAACACTGACCCCTCAGCTGTGCTGTGTCCCGGTACTCGATCTCTAGACATCTGTGAGAGCTCGGTCCGGACACGCGTGGAGGTACTTTGGAGCACAAATCTTTACCTTGTAACCTCCCGGCTTCCCTCGTCACACCCTTTCGGCTCAGACTCGAGCTGCGCCGGGTGAGCCCACATTTTCCATTTGATTTTCCAGCCCGTGGGGCTGTTTGTACAAGATTGCCTGGTAGGGATGTTAGCAGATTACGAATCAAAGGGAAGGAATTTGCTCCAGAAAAATGCGATGGCAGTGATGGCTCCCACTGAAACCTTCGTCAGATGTAATTAAACAAAGCTTCATATTAGGAAAATGCTTGTACTTGCTGGCTCCCCTAGGCTGAACTGGCTCTTATTTCCCCATCAGTTAACTCCTTCTGTGCACAAACGACCATCGAATCCCCCTCGCCCTGGGAAAGCAAAGCAAGTCGCTGTCCTTGGCAAAGGGCAGCAAGCTCGTCCCTTTGGTCTCCTGTGTGAAACAGAGCATCAATGAAATGCAAGAGCACAGGAACCTGAAATTACATCTTTTATTCTCATTCTCAGGTCAGCGACACTGGTAAAGCCACAGCAGCGATGGCCGTTTCACCCAGTGGCTGAGACCACAGGGGACACTCAACCCCAAAAGCCTAACTCTTGGGACGTGAACTATTAGGTGCAAAATTCACATTTTTGAGCTTACTGGCTAATAGTTTCTCTCTGCAGTTCCACGTTTTTTTCTCCCGTTAAGTGGGGGCAGCAGCTCCTTGCTACCGCGAGCTGTCCTCCTCAAGGAGTTGGCAGAGATGCTGCTGATGGATTTTAAGGGCTTCCCATCTGCCTCAGCGACCTGCAAAGTTTGGGGCAAAAAGGGTGAAAGCTGAAGGGTACGGAAGGTCAAAAAGATGAAAAGACAAGCAGAGATGCTTTAGAGAACACATTGGGACCAGGGCAGCCCTGCAGCATCCCAAGAAATTGCCAAGCTGTGAGAGAAAGTCTTTTTTTCCTCCATGAAACACCTTTTTTTGGTCTCTCTAAACATTTATCTTAAACATGCTTATTGCGAAATAAGTGTTTACCTTCCTGCCAGCGTTCCTCGCTGGTGATGACTCTGGTAGCACCAAGTTTCTACCATCTAGGACTTTGGATTTTCAATCCTGAAATCATTTTGGACAAGTGTGCACGTAGCATTTCCAAGATTTTTCTGCTAAATACTCACCTGGTGCTTCCCTGGAGCTGGCGGATGAACTACAGCCCCTTTTGTGTTCCTCTCCGAATTTTTAGCACGTCTCCAAGGCCACGTAAAGTGACAGAGAAAATGGGGCAATCTCGCCTTTTTGGTGATGCCACCCACTTGCTGTGTGGTCCGGGGCAAACCGTGTAACCTCTCCGTGACTCTGTTTACCAGTCTACGCACCAACGAGCGCGGCATTTACCTCATCGGGGGTTGAGAGGCTTAATTATTCCCAGACGGATGGATGCTGCATAAGCACAAAGTGTTACGATGACTAAATCTTCCTGGAGGTGCCTCTAATATCTCTGATTAGTTTGTTTATCCCCCAGATTCTGTACCATGGGCATGGCAAAGATTACGAGGAGCGTGTTTGAGCAGGGGCACGAACGCCATGCCAGATACCTCCAGGTCAGAGGGAAACAGATGATGGAAAACCAATTAATTTTTTACAGCCAGAGAAATAGCTACGGGATTAAGACACATTAATTATTTATTGAACTGCTGCCTCTACAGGAAAAAAAAAAGAGAGAGTTTATACGTATCTATACCTAAATATATAAAATAATCACTCATCGTACACAACAGGATAATAACTTTGGTAATCTGAGCTCCTGTTTTGATACCGCTCTTTTCTCAGAGGTCAATTAAAATAATAAGAGTGAAAACACTTAGGAGCCTGAGGAAGAAAAAAAACTCTCGCAGCAATGTCAGGAGGTTGAGTTATTCAATGTTTAGCCGGGCTCTGGTCTGTGTGTCTGAGTAAAGTGAATTTATTTTAGCTGGGCATCTGCCCTGAGATGCAGGTGAGGTCCGAGCATCGGCCATGGGGAAAATCTACGGCAGCTCGAGGCTGAGTGATGGTTACACAGGGGTGCAAATGCAGGATGAAATATATCCATGCAAACCCGATCATCTCAGCTCCTCTGCCTGGATGTACCTTGAGATACTGCTGGAGTCCTCTGCAGACCTGTGCTGAGGACCTTGTGCTGGGGTAACTCTGTTCTGGCTCGTGGCACATGAGAGTTCTGCAAGCTCTTCTCAATACCAGGCAAGATTTTCATTTTTCATGGGCTTCGATTGCAGGAAACCCGTGTTTGGCTTCAGTGTTTTCTTGAGGAGGACACCAAAGCTCTTGCCTCGGCAGCAGTGGGGTCTTCTGGTTCCTTGCATGAGGCTTTAGCTCTTGATCCTCTGGGAACAATGTCTTATAACTCTTACACCAAGGTCTTACAACTCTTATAACAAGGTCTTACAACTCTTGTCCCCCTGGGAACAAGGTCCAAGGTTGCTGGACGAGTCCTGCTTAAGTATTTGGGACAGGATTAGCTGTGCAAGGCAGACCTGTTGGGACCCTCTTGCTGTCCTTGCCTGGTATATCTCCGTGCAATCCTCAAAACGCAAACTCAGAGGGCTGTGAGAAGCAGAGCATGTTTTAATGCAGCTCCAAACTGGCGTTTGCCACGTGCACGTGTGCCCGGGGACAAAGGCATCTCCAACCTCCTTCAGTGGTGGTGGAGTTTTCCCACGAATGGCCCTGTCCGGAGGAGACCGAGCAGCAGAGCCAAGCCGGGGCCGTCGCAGCAGTGACTGGGAACAAGACAGAGGCAAAGAACAAGCCCGTACAGGCCTCCAGCGAGCGCATCCAAGCACGATTCATCTGCGGAGGGGCCCTCACCCATTAGGGCCTCTCTGGCTATGTGGCAACATTTCTTTCATCTGGGCGGCTGGTGGATTCGGAGGCTCTTGCTGGAGCTATTCCCAGGAAGGAAAGGGATGCAAGTGATGCTTTGATGAGAAATGGGAGCTGCATCCCTTAAAACCGAGCCTGAACTTCACCGTTGGGACTAAACAACTGAGGAACTTCTGGGAAGTGAGGAGAGATGTCTTGCATCCAGTTGGCCATGGTACTTCACTGCTGGGTCCATCCAGCACTCAAAATCCCAAGTCCCAACAGCCTCCAGCTTCCCAGAGCTGGCCCAGCGCTGGCTTTTACCCTCAGGTCTCAGGTCAAGCTTTGTTATTTCGTCCTGGAAGTTCCTCCTTGGCTTAAAGAGTTTTTTGGAGTGCAGCCTGATCTTGAGTGCTTGCTTACCTCTTTGGCCCAAATCAGCAGGTGGGACTTGGCATGGTTGCCTCCCGAGGGAGAATCAACTAAGTTGAAGGTCCAGAGCTGACCTGTTTAGAGATAAATAATTTAGTTGCAGAAAAATGACCAGGCAGAATAGTCCCATTTTCCCCTTGTGATTTGAAATGACAAAGAAAAGTCAGGTTTGCTTGGCCAAGCTGAAGCCCACAGCACCTCCAGTTGTTGATGCTGAGGATGAAGTCCACCATGGCCAACAAAAAAAAAGGCAGCAAGAAGGTTTTTAATCGTCATGAGACTGCTCTCGTTTATCCCAACAGCCACGTAAGGCAGCCAAAATCCTTGGATTTTGGGGGAAAAAATGGGAGAGACTGGGAGGTGGCTGTGTCCCATGAGAACAAGGAGGTAAGTGTCAGATGATTTCTTCTCACTAGCAGGAAGGATTAATTTCCTCAGTTTCCCCTGGAGGGAGAAGCGAGTCACTCAGAGCAACCCTGGCCTTGATATAGTGGCCCAATCCTGGGGCTTCCGAGGAAAAAGCGAGAGACAAAAGTTTGATTCATAAAAACTTGGAGAAGAAGGGGGGGGAGGAGATGATAATAATAATTAATATTAATAAAAATGCCAGGGGGTGATTTCGTAACATTAATAGGTAATGTAGTCAATTATGTAGGCTTATTTTATTTCAGCAAAGTGCAGGTGGTGAGCTACATCTCATCGCAGGTGCTTTTCCAATTAGCTGTACGTATTCTAGGTGAATAAATGGCCGGGCGCCAAACCTCCGTGCCACTAGCAACAGACTAATCCAAACTAATCCGGAGGACTCATCTCGCTTCATGTTAAAGCAGCTAGAGTCTATTTTATTTATTATCTCTTGAAAGATCTCTCCCCATCTTGGAAAAACAGGGACTGTTTCACATCGGAGGCCATAAATACACTTCACTCGGCGTTTGGTAAGGGCTGGAAGACTCTATCGCTGCTTAAACTCAATTGCTTATTACCATTATGTAATAGCAGACGAATATCCTGTTCTGCATTTGCTAAATGTTTTCTTTTAATAATCAACTCATACCCACATAATGGGCCGGCTTGTGCAATCGGTCCTTATGAGCTCTTCAGGGAGACATCTGGCTTTCAGCATGGTTAATTACCGGCACCAGATCATTAAGATGTATTTATTTACTTTTGTTATTACAACTGGGCGAGCCCTATTGCTTCGGAAAGCGGCAGGCTGATAAGGCTGCCTCATGTAGGCAGGGAATATTAGTGTCCCCCCACATACCTGCATCTACCGGGCGCTTGGGATTTAACGTGAAGCCCGGCTCCTCCTCAAAGCACCTGATGGTGACGCAGGTACGGAGCAGGAGAAGTGGACGACTACCAGCCCTGCTCGCTGAGTCGGTTAATTTTAGGTGAAATCCAGGACTTCATTTCCAGAAACACGTGTGCTCAGAATGGATTCAGTGGGGTGTCATCACCAATCTAGCCACCGCTGGGGGTCAGACCCCGGGCACCCCCAGCATCTGAGTCAAGGGCCAAAAGTGCTCAGTTTTGACCTGATTCAGGGAATCCACCCACATCTTTGGATATTCTTTGCCAGACCGACGGTGTTTCTTTGGGCAATGGAAGTTTTTCTTTCCTGTTTTCCAAAGGGACTGATTCACCCTAGGACTAAGCAAGCTGCTCAGATGTTCTCCAGCCTCTAATTCCCATTAATTTAGCTGAAATCCCAGCCCCTCATACCACAGATTTGTGCACCAAACCCCCTTAAATCCTTTTTTTTTTTTTTGTCTTTGGAGGGGGAGGTTGCTCAAACACCAGCCCTGGGTCCCCTGCAGATCCCCAACTTGCTTTGGAAGCCCCATCGCTTCTGGGGGAATCTCGAAAAACCAAACAACAAGCCACGAAACCAACAAAAACCCAACAAAACCCAACAAACTTTTAAAATGACGACCCCAGGAGTTCACTGGGGTTGGGGGGCAGAGGAGCTTGCCAGGATGAGAGCTGCCTGACATCATCCGGACACAGTCCAGGACCTTCAGACACCTGCTGAGCCTCCCAGTGTAATTCCACGGCAGCTGCCGCCCGAACCCACAAGTGCACAAGCGGGAACATGAGTTGTTTGGAGCATTTGCCTCCAACATTGTTCTCCGGAGTGTTTGGAAAAGGCCCTAATGAAAAGTGACTCAGAAATAACTGACAAGCGCCAGCCTCACCTTCTTATTGTTTCATCAAAACGGGGAAGACGGCGAAGGAGAAGAGTCAACCTTCTCGGGGAGATCCGCTGTCCCAACTTGCCTGCAACTCGCAGGCTGAGTGAAATGTTGACACGGGGTTGACATCTCTGCTTGATTTATGGAAAGCTGGAATGGGAAGGGAGGGGGGGAAAGAAGAATTAAGCATTATAAATCAATGAGTAACATCCATAACCCTGAAGTGCTTGTTGTAAACAATGCGAAACACCGGCCTAATTTTTATACGGGTAATTTACGACGAGCAATTCCTTCCAAATGAGAAAATTCAAAAGGGAAAAACCGTCACTTGTTAGAATATCATTAATTCGATCAGATGAGAACGAAGCCAGCCATTGTTCCTAACGGTGGAAAGTTTCACGGGAGCTAATTGCTCCTGTGTGATGCCTCTTCGCCTCTTCTCATTCATCCTGTCAGTGCTGGAGGAGAACCACAGCCAGAGGTGACAGCGGGTGATGGCCAGGTCCTCGGGGCAGCCCTGGGTACTGCTGCCTCCAGTTGAGAAGATGGCTTCATCCCAGCATCTCCCAGCTTGCTCTTCTCTCCGGGGACTTCTTTAGAGCCTGAAGCAGAGAAATTTGGCCGGCTAGCGATCCAATCTCTCAGAGAGCGGGCAGCAACGGTCTTGGGACAACACCAGTGCCAGCAAAACCTGTTCATTGTGATTACATAAAGCCAACCCTGTTCTTTCTCACCAGCTTAATGTCAGCCAAATATTCTCAGAAGATGGGACAGAGCATCCTCATCCTCTACACCAAGCTCTGAAAAACTGCACCCACTTACAACCCGGCCAGATTCAAGCGACCTGGTTTGCCGAAACGCGGGGCAGAAGGAGTGAGATCCCGATTGAAATCACAACCCTTGCTCACAAGAGCCTCTTTGTGTTCATCCACAGCAGCTCTCGTCTCTCGCTGTTTGCCTCGAGGTGGTTAACAGATTCCAGAGCGCTCGGGGATGGAAGTTTCTCCATAAATAAATAAATGGATCTAACAGAAACGTAATGAGGCTGTAATTAATTAATGCTCGCAGGACGCCGCGAGAGAGGCACGACGAAATGCGCTCGCGAAACGCGAGGTATTACCGCCGAAAACGTATTATTGTTGGCACGCCGGGGAGCGTTAGCAAAGCTCTTTGCTTGCTATCTGCTTACCTTCCGTGCAGTTGCACAATTGTTATTCCTCCCGAAGGGAACGAGGATGCTTAACTCGATGATTTGCATGCCAGGAAAACTGCTCTTTCGTTAAGGGAGGTAACGACTGAGCTCTGGGAGGGCACGGAGCTTGCACGACGGCCACCGGGTTTGCAAAGCTCACCAGGGATGGAGATGCAGCACCTGCAAGATGGGACATCTACAAGCTCAGATATCAAAGTGCAAATAGGATTCAGCTAATGATGATTGAATATTGAGGCGGGGAGAAAAAAAATACATTCACGTTCTCTGTGTTCAGCTGCACTGAGCATCCTTTACACTGTCCCCGTGCAATACATATTCGCATGTATGTTGCAAAAATTAAAAGGTTTCCCATGGACAGCTACGACTAAATATTTCTTTCACCAGGAACATTTGGAAAGTAGATGAAAGCACCCTTGGCGATTACACTGGCAAGTCATAGGCTATTGATTTCCACACATACACAAACACTCGTATGCGCATTAATGCTGAGGGAGGGGGCATCTGTAGCCATCAGAGAGTGTGAAAGACGGAGTAATTCTGTTTCCACCACATACTGGAGGAGAGGAAGTGAGAGAGCAAGTTGCATTATAGACACTTCACAGATTGAGCAATGACATTGGCTTTTCTGGTAAGCTCTTAAACGCTTTGAAAGAGGTGAAACACGATCCATCTACAACATAAGCTTAGAGTCAAAAGCCAGACTCTCAATTACACTTACAAACAGTATTTTCCTGTACAGAATTAGGAGGAATCCCCATAGTCCCGTGCCCATTGCAAGCCGTGATATGTGCCCCAGCATGGTGAGTCTCGCCCGTGCAGGGTTGGGGACCAGAAATTAGAAAATTCGCCCACTCAATAGCAGGAGTGTGCAAAAGAGGGGAAATTCAAGACCACGGAGCCTCATCGCATCCCTGCTCTGGGCATCAGCAGAACAACCTCCCAAGTCAGCATCTGAACCAGCTTTGTGGAGACCTGCGTGGCCGCATCCATCCACGAACAGAGAAATTTACACATGAGAGGCTACATTTCTCCTTGCAAGGCAGCTTTTTGCATGGGTCTCCTGTCTCATCCACCCAAACAAGACTGGCTTTGGCAGGCTAGCCCCAGGAGGGAGAGTGGAAGACAGCTTGATTGCCAATATCTAATCATAATTGGGGATCCAGAAAACTACTTATCTTAGGAATTGCTTAATAATGCACTTAGTGTGTGAAGGATTATCACTGTGTGTAATTAAATACAGAGAGTTACACGGAGGGAGATAAGGATCCTGTGCAAACGGACGAGAGGGAGGGTAATTGAGATTTAAGCTTCTGCTCTGCCAGCTTCTCACCTAGATCATTGCGAGCTGTCTCGACATGCGTGCCTGCAGTGAGAAGGGCTCGGAAAGTGGGACAAGAGAGGAAGGGGGAGCCAGCCAGGGGCACATCGCTTGCTCCTGCCGGATTTGTCCCCCCGTTCCCCTGAGCGCTGCCCACAAAAATCCACAGGAAGCCCCGGAGTGCAACCGGGGAATCAGGAACAATTAAGCCCTGGGGTGCAAATTACTTAGCTCTCTGGAAGAGCTATTAAGCCATGTGAGCTATTTCACCCGGCAGATTTTGTAGAATCCTAGAACAATTCAGGTTGGAAAAGCCCCTTGGGATCATCAAGTCCAACCATTGACCCTACACTACAAGGTCACCCCTAAACCATCTCACCCAACACCACATCTAAGCGACACTTGAACACATCCAGGGCTGGTACTCAACCCCCTCCCTCGGCAGTCTGTTCCAGGGTCTGATTGCTCTTTCCATGAAGAATTTCTTCCTAGTGTCCAGCATAAACCTGCCCTGTTGCAACTTGCAACCATTCCCCCTGGTTCTGTCCCTAATTCCCTGTGAGAAGAGACCAGCACCAACCTCTCTACAATGTCCTTTCAAGTAATTGTAGAGCATGATGAGATTCCCCCTCAGCCTCCTCTTCGTCAAACAACTTTGGTTGGGAGCGCAAGGCGAGGGGTGACACGCGGCACAGGGGACAAGTTGAGCCCAACCTGGAAGGTCACCTCGGGCTGCTGCCTCCAACAGTCCCGAGTTCATGCTCAAAGGACTCGGTTGCAATGCTGGAAACATCCTTAAGGGTGTTTTTTTTTGGGTGGAGGGGCCACATGATGGGGGAAGTTTTCAGCATCCCTCCTGCTTGCTGAGGAGAGACTCCATCCGAGCAGAGACTCCGCCAAGACTCCGTCTGATTTATTTTGCTGCTCTGCTGGCAGGGGACATGAAGCAAACAAGAAGAAGGGGAAGGGAAAAGAGCAGGTGGGTGGAGGAGAATACAAACGAGAGGAGAGGTCCCAGCATGACATTCCTACCATGAAATCAGCTACGTCTCAGCCGTGGTGCTGCTAAGGTTGCTGGGCTCATGGCAGAGAAGAGTTTGCTTTGCGCCCCTCTTCCTGGGATTGCACGAGCATTAGCAGCGCTATTATTTATTATGTTTACCACGGAGCCCGGAAAGCCTTACTCACAGACCCCCTCGTGCCAAGCCCTGAAAAAACACGAAGCCAAACACGCAACCTCCCTTCAGAGAGCGAGCACGGACGGAGCGGACGGGCTTCGTGCCTGCAGGAAGCTGCAAAGAGCTGAAAAGAGGAAGGCAGGTATTGCTGACAATTATTTTCCAGTCCTTTGTGCCCACAAAAAAAAAATAAATTAGAAAATGTGTCTGGAATAGCACAAGGAGGGGTGGGAATCCAGGAAAGAATTTGAAAAGTTTCTCCAAGGCTTATATCATCTGCACCTACTGGGGTTGGTGCATCCAGCTCCAGCAACATAAATCAAAGTGGGCAGCAAACCCAGGAGAAAAGCTCATTTCAGTGAGAAGATGCTCACGGCCAGCCTCCCCCTGCCGAGCATCTTGAAATCCGGGGGATTATTCTCCTTTTCCTCACCCAAGGATACTAGAATAAGCAAATAAAAAGCTCAAGGGAGGAGGAAAATGGTTCAAGTCCCCTTGGCAAGACAAGCCATGAGCGGGCTTTGTGCTAACCAACACATCAAGAAAGGTTGAAGAGAGATGGGAAAAAATATTTATTTGCCTTTTTTTTTTTATTTTCTAGAGGCTTTTCTCCCTTCAGCCAAATAATATTTATCCCATGGGGCTTTGATTGTCATCTAGAAACCACACAAACCCTATTTGTTCCCCCAAACACCTCCCAGGCAGCTCTGAAGAAGGAGGGTGAAAACAAATTCCCCCGTTTTTAACGCCGGACTTCAAGCCCAGTTAATTTGCCAGAAGCCTTGAGTGACAATGTTGGCTCCTTCCAACCCGCATTTAGGACACGATAAATTTGGTCTGAGCTTAAACTTCCTCCCACGGGTTGCTCTCCCAGCCAAAAATCACTTTTAAGGCAAGTTCACGGCGGTGTAATGGATATGGGACTAAAGCCGTGGGGTTTAGGTAAACCTTAATCCTTAATAAATTACAGATAATTTCTATGTAAAAGAGTTATAAAGACTATCTAGGTACTTTAAATAACTAAATGGCTGCGAGAAGAGGAAATAAGAGATGAGAAGACTAATTAGGTAGAAGTTTAAATAGGAGACCAGCTTAGCAACCCCTAGAAATGCTCATTTTATTTTGGGAAATGCTGGCCTGATGGAATGTAAATGCTCCGTGGGAAGAGGATGGGTTTTTTAAAGTATTGGAGAGTTTGGAGGTGGACAGAACGAGAAACTGGCTTTGAAGTTTTTTCGTTTTATAGGAGGGGGAAAAGATCATAATATGGAAGTTGAGTATTTTTGAAGTGTTCAGATTGATCCTTTTTCAAAATTTGGGACTTGTTCTGTTTCAACGGCTTTTGAAAAATCAGAGCCAGTGGCTCTACCAGCAAAGCACTGATTTATCAACCAGGATTTCTGCTTGAAAAAGGAAATTTTTGTGAAAAACAGGAAGGACCGTTAACATTGAGCCCTTCTTTTTTAGCCTTCCTGTATCAAGCGGGATGTCTAGAGCATAAATAATCACAGACCATTTGCCCCAGCAAAAACCCACATGACCAAGCAAAGCTTTTGCAATCATCAATGCCTCCCCCCAAGAAATGTTACTCGGAGCTGTTGACACCTACTCATCCAAGGAAAATAAACGCCGAATTTGTGCGTTTGAAGCAGAATTTGTCCTGTTTGAACATGGTATCACACTCCTTGACGCTGCTTTAAAAATCTGATGCTTTCCTTATGTCTTTTAAATCACTTTTCCCCATCAAACTGCCTCTCTTGCCACTGCTAGGGGTGCAGAGAAAACCAGGGGGACAACCAACTCGGGGATAGAAGCAACGAGGAAAGAATCAGCAAGCCTCGTCTTTCCTGACCCGCTGGTACATTCTAGCAGGTGATGGATGCGGAGGGGAATTATTCTGCCTGCCAGTTAATTAATCCAGCATTACAAGAGCAATAAGGGTCTAATGACGGC
This sequence comes from Apaloderma vittatum, assembly GCF_000703405.1. Lineage (NCBI taxonomy): Eukaryota > Metazoa > Chordata > Aves > Trogoniformes > Trogonidae > Apaloderma > Apaloderma vittatum. The sequence goes on along the minus strand of NW_009723643.1, from coordinate 17,005 downwards.
TCGTAATCCCCCTGCGACAACATCGCATACCGCGTTCCAAAGGGGACCACCTGTCGGGATGGCAGTGGCTACCGGTTGCGAGCGCCATTCCCACTGCTGGTATTTTATTAGCCACGACTGGATACGTTATCCGCCTGGTACAGCTCGAGCTAAGCCTGAAATATTGGTTTACAACATTAATTACAAGCGCCGACACCGAACGCTCGGCTCGGGAGCTCCGCTGTGATTTACAGGTTGCGTTTAATTACCTGACAACCCTGATTTACCACATCGACCTGGTAGGTACCGAGTGTGTTTGAATCAACTAACGTTTGGTGGCTTTCCTATATCCTACTGGGGAAGGAAAGAGGGTTTCTCAGAAAGAATTAAACTCCAGACACTCCCCTCCTCCAAAAAAAATAAAATATAGAAGTTGGATATTTCAAGCATCCGAACTGCAAACAAGATAATGCGACCTGGGCAGAGTCACACAACAGCTGTTTATTAAGGATTCTAGAGACTTTTCGTGGAAGATTTAACTAATTAGTTGAGCAGCCCCTCAATAAACTAGACACTGAGTTATGTTTAGCTTTAATTACACAGTAGCCCCGTTGGGTGCAGAAAGCCAGCCGTGGGCTCAAGGGTTTTGCTGAACGAGGGTCAATATAAATACACGTCCCTTGTCAAGCAGCACTGATATTAATTTAATGAGCTCAGCGCTTCAGAAAGATTTGTAGCTGGGGAAAAATAAATATCCAGAAAAATAAAGAGGACAAGGAAGAAGGAGGAAAGGAAGCAGCTGGAGCTTTGGCTCAAGGGACATGGGGACAGGCTCCTCCTGTTGTTGCTCCTGGTCACTATAACGGGAGCGTTTGGCTTGAAGGACAGCTTGGTCCGGCCCTGGTGCAGCAAGAGTTCCTGCTCCAGGGAGGGAAAGTTATTGCAGAAGGAGACTTTTGTCCCTTTACATCCTCCTTGTCCCTCTCCTTCCTCTTTCCCACCTCGTCCCCATCACAGGGTCCACGTTCTCTCTGTCACTTTGTCCCCATCACTGTTGCCCGCTCCTCTTACCCTCTCCAGTCCAGCCTCTCCCTCCCACCCCAACCCTCACCTCTTCCCAGTCCAGCCTCCTCCACCTCACACCCAATTTGGTCCTTCTAATTTGCACCTACCTCTTGCCTTCCCTGGAAGCCTCAGGAGTAACTCGGAGCGAGTGGGTCACATAACCCTCTCCATCCCCAGCTGTAGGGGCACCCTGGATCCTTCTGTTTTGCGGAGGCTGGTGCATCCTAAACCCAGCCAGGCTAGAAGCACTGGGTTCCCCTTACATCTCTTCCTTGTATCCTCTATCTGGGCTACTCTGTTCCCTCCTCAAGCACAAAAACCCCAGGATATTTCATATTTCTTCTCATTTCCCTTCCTTCAGACCCAAATCTCTCCCAGTTTGCCCTACACCAGGTGACCATCGCAGCAGTTCCTCTCCTCCCTGTTATACCCAGAATCGCACTTACACCCTCTCCTTAATTTTCCTGTCCCCAATTATTTCCCCATCAGCCCAAGGTTGCCCTAATTTATACCCTTTGCCCTTCCCAGCTCCCACCCACCCCCAGTTGTTTCTCATCAAAAAATCAAAAGTACATTTGACAATTGCTGCCTATTGTCTTTGTCAATTGTTTTCTGCCTTTTACCCACCTTCTCCTTACTTAGAGTATTTCAATCCCATTAAATCAACATTTCCTGAAGCAAAGAGGTGGAAAATTTCTTTTGAAAATAAATATCTTCTATTCTTGAGATGAATGCACGTTATCGAATTGTTTCCCAGCTCCTCTGTTTGTGTAACCTTGAAGCTATTTCGTACAATCCTTTAGTTCTGGCAGCTGAAGAGTTGTTATGAACTAATATTTTAAAATCAAAATAACTCAGAGGGACACGAGATTGTAAAAGATCGCCCAGACAATCTGTGCAGGGTGTAATGCTGAGAAGCAAATTTTTTTTAATTTTTTTTTTTTTTAAAAGGAAAGGCTTTTCCTGGGTTACCTTGTCTTCAACTCAAGAGATGTTTGAGCAAAGTAAACCCACTCCCTTTCTACCCTGATGGCCTTTAGGAAGCTGAAAACATACCCATGGCCACACACCTATTGTCTTCCTACCTAGCATTTCTGTGTGAATAAAGGGCTTTTGGCCAAAACCAACCAGATAAAATCTTTCAGGAACATTTACAATGTCACATACTTGTGCAAATTGCCGGCATGTTTATAGCAACAGGCACCACAACAAACCTCGTGGTGCTCTGGGCAGATCAAGCAACCTCCTCTCTGTGTTTATGTGCCCGGATTTGCACGCGGCGTCGCACGAGGGATCACCCCGCCAGAGCGCCGAGGTGCCAAGATAATTATTCCAGAATAGCTGATCTGATACACATCCAAAGGCAGAAGACTTCTGTCTATAGAATCATAGAGTCACACAACATTTTTTGATGGACAGGACCTTTGGAGGTCATCTAGTCCAACCTCCCTGCAGGGAGCAGGAACACCTTCAGCTCCCTCGGGTTGGAAGGAAGGAGTTTTATGATATTTTAGGGATTATTTCTAGACACGTTGCTGGTTGTTTTGCCGGAGTGGTGTGGGCTTCCAGCTACCTGGGCCAGACAGAAACATAAATCACATCAGCGAGGACAAGATGGAAGTGGTTCATTTGAGTCCTCATTCACAGAAAAATGGGCTGGAAGGGGCAAGGGCAAGATATCACGGGACGGGAGAGCGTCCAGATTGCTGCACAGGGGAGCCTGGGAAAGACAAGCGCGATTTATTCCCTTAAATCACCCAAATAAAAATCAGAAAGTGACTCAAGCATGTGCTTGCCTTCACACCACCAACACCACCTGGTGGAAAACCACCTCGGGGCATCCTCCCCAGCTCCAGTTACCGCTCCGGGGAGCAGCGCTTAAGCCAACGTGTTTCATTTCCAGCCCCTTGGAAATGAACAACCAAAGGGGTGAAAAGGGAAGCTCCGCCCCAGCTTGTATTTCATGAGATGAGAGGCACGTTATTGAATGAGACAAGCTCGAGAGAGCGTGGCCACGAGTTTTGATTAATTGCCACATAATTTCATTAATTATTGAATTACCTGGGCGGAGGAGATGCTCCTGGCTGGGAGGGAAGGTGACAAAGAGCTCCCAAACTCCTCTCTTGCTGAAAAAGCCTTTGCAAATCGAGGTAGTTTTTGAAGGGCTACTTTAAATGGGTTTTAAATGGTAAAGTTAAACGGGTTTTAAATGGTAATTAAGCAGGGACGGGCTGTGCACAGGCAGCTCAGCCCAGAACTGCCATGAAAAGCAGGAGAAATGATTCACTCCACCACTTTGTGAAGAGGCTGCTGTGTCGTTGTGGGAGGGTGGGAGAAAGTACCAACTGCCCACTCGCCAAACCCCGCTCTCCTTACTCAGAGGAAAGTTTTAGATTGCCACCCACACAAATTCAAAAACCCGTGACTCACCCCCGCAGATAATGAGCTCAGCTTTAAAGCAATGCCATTTTGAACACAATGAAGGTTGCCTCCTCAGCTCCTCACTTGCAGAAGACACTTTCCCCACCTTTTCCCACCTACTCCAGGAGGTGGAAATGGCCTGATCTGTTCCCTTCTCCACCTCTCCTGGGAGCAGAAGGCTCTCAGGAGATCCCATGACTCCTAGAGCCAGGCTTTTTTGGACAAGTATCACCTATCCTCGACACGCAGTGAAAAAAAAAATGGAAAAAAAAAATCACAGGAGCTGGCAAGGGAAAGCCTCGTGTTGGTGGGACCACTGCCTGAGCAGGAACCAAGAGGTCTGGCCCTTGATCAGCTCCATCTCGGGATGGTTCACTCCTTCCTGGCTCTCCTCCCAGCTCTCCGTTCCCAGCTGGGGAGGATGGAGAGAGGTCTTAACACCTGAATATGCCTCCTATCCTCTGCAGCTGCTGTTGCAGGGCAGGACCAGGCTATGAATCACGGACCCTTCTGGATTTCAGACAAGAAAATCATTCCCAGAGGGATTTTGAGGCTCAGTTTCAAGTTTAGGGTCTCTCAACCGCTCAGTGGTTGGGTTGCATTGTTTTGGTTTTTTACATTACCCCTTTGGGCTCAAGGTTCCAATTACTCCTTCTCATTCCTTTTTACTTTAATGATTCGGAAATATTTGAGTGACAGATCTTTTATTAAAACATCGTTATCAGAAAGCATCCAAGAACGGGCAGGGCCAGCCCTCCACTCAGGGTTTCCATGCCTCAGGGAGAGAGAAGATCTTCCTGGCTCTCTCCTGGCCTCTGATGAGCGGAGGTTTGGTATGCAGCCATGGGTAAAGAAGAGGGAAGACTGTGATCACCCTCAAAGGTTGGCAGGAAAACCGATGTCCAGCCTAGCAGAGAAGTTAAGTGGCGAGGCAAAGGAGACACCCTTCAAGAGCTCCTTTCCATCCCACTGCCAGCAGGCAAGACATGATCAAGAAGGACATGGTCATGTCTTAGACCGTTCTTTTGATTCACGTGAGCCATTTTTCCTTGCTTTACCTTCTCTCCTCCTGTTCTGCCCATTGAGACTGTAAATTCCCCGGGGCAAGAAGCCTGTGATGGTCCAGCACCTACTGGTACAATCACTAGTGCCATGATTGCATCTTCTGACGCCGGCACCACACATAAAGGATTATATTCTGTAGGAGGTCAAATACATTGCTCATGGCTCTGGTGGAAAATGAGGGTTTACCTATCCATCCTTTTTTATCTTCCCAGTGCATGTTTTTTTCCAATTTTGGGGTGTTGGGATGAAGTGCCAACCTCCTCTGCCAGGGGGTGCCAAGTGTTAGCATGGCTCCATCCCATCTACGTGCTCCTCAGTGCATGTTCTCAAATCCCTTTTTCCCAAACAAAAATCATTATCAAGGTTTTCACCTTCTCCTTCTTCTTCCTCTTCTCCTTCTTCTTCCTCTTCTTCCTCTTCTTCTTCTTCTTCTTCTTCTTCTTCTTCTTCTTCTCCTTCTTCTCCTTCTTCTTCTTCTCCTTCTTCTTCTTCTTCTCCTTCTTCTTCTTCTTCTCCTTCTTCTCCTTCTTCTTCTTCTCCTTCTTCTTCTCCTCCTTCTCCTCTTTTTTCTCCTTCTTCTTGCTGCTATAACTATTGTTACTATTATTATTGTTGTTTCTATTATTATTATTACTATTATTACTATTGTTACTATTATTATTGTTGCAACTATTATTATTATCTTGTACTGAAATATCCAGCTACAAATGTTTTGCTTTCGCCTCACTTCATTTACAAAAGAGAAAACCGTGTATTTCTTTTAGAGGGGAACTCATAAACTAAGCAAGCAGCGAGGCAAAAAACCACATAAATCTTCTAGCGTGGGGTGAAGCTGTATGGGAATGAGCCTGGGAAGGGTCGGGGAGCAAGGTGGTAGCAAAAGTGCTCAGGCTGGAGGCTTTGAAGCTGAGATATTAGTGGAGAAATACAAAGGGAGAGGGGCAGAACATAAAGGAGAAGCACCTTTCCTGCACCCCTGCTCGCCCATAAAACCAGAGGAGCAAAGCAACGTGTGCCAAGAGGAAAGGGGAGGAAAACTGACGGCATCACCGGCTCGGCGAGATCTTCAGGAAAAAAAACAAATGACCTTTTGTGCTGTCTGGGGAGAGGCTCTTCCATCATCTTTATGGATTCCCACCTTCGGCAAGAGCTCAATAGCCTTGCACATCTACCAGCGAGACACTAACAGCCGTGACATAAATCTTAACCCTAAACTATCATTATTCAGCAGAGAAAATGGATGGTTTGCTCCGCACGTGAAAAAAGAGGAGACCCTTCTCGCGCCGGGCATCCTCCCCACCTGAATTTCGGGCTCGCTCCTACTTGTCGGTGGGGGTGAGAGCTCCTCGCACATTCAGCTTTGAGAAACAGCTGCGAAAATGTGCCATTTTCTGTTTCTTGAAGGTGATATTATCTTGATGTTGTCTGCTGCTTGAGTGAATCAGGTTGGGAAGGGAGCTGAGGTCCTTGGGTGCTGGTCACTCGTCTGTAAAACAGAGCTGGACCAGCTCACTTGGACCAAACACTAAAGGTTATGGGGGTGGCAGAAAGGAGAATAATTCGGGTTAAACTCATCCATACGGCCAGAAAAACGCTTATTTTGCCTGTCTCCTCTCCCCAACAGAGGACATCCAGCCCTCACGTTGGCTCTGGGGCAGCTGCAAAGTGATTTAATTCCTCCCCTCTCCTTAGCGCTTCCTCAGCCGGGGTGCTTGCGAGCCCTAAGGGTGAGGGGAAACATCAGTTTCTTAACAAATTCTTGTGTCATCTTCTTGACAGTACCTTTAAGCGCTGGATGACACTCAGGAATGATGCGGCTTAACCTCAAGAGTTCAAGCGAGGGAGCATTTCCCCTTGCCAAGGAGCAGCGGGAATCGCTGGAGATGAAATCCCTTCCAGCCCTCCCTGCCAGCAGCCACCGGTCGCTGTGAAACCCACGTGGTGGGGACACGCGCGAAGCACCCTGGGCCGTTCCGCGAGCGCTGACAGCTGGCAAGACGGCACTCTGGAATACCTTTAGGGGGATATTTGTGAATAAAGGGGATATAATACATCCCGCGGAATTACCCGCCTTCCATTCTGCAGGAGGAGGAGGAGGAGCTGGACGTGAAGGCTTTCTCGCAGCGCTCCCTTTCCACACCAATTGTCTGGAGACCAATAAAAAGCCACGGTCTTAAACCCTGGGGATTAAAGGTTTAACATGACCAAGCAGAAGAAGCCTGGAGAGCATTAATTAATGTTTATCTGCGGTTTCTACCTTCTCTTCCTTTTTTCTTCACCCTTTGTCTGCCTCAGGAGATAATAGGTGGGAACGGCCCTTTCTGCCAACGCCAGGCTAAGGCTCTTCTTCCTCCTCTCCAAAACGCAGAGTAACAACCTAATGCCTGGGCTCGTGATTCATGTGTTTACCTGCAGTTATTCCCCAGCACTGGCCTTCTCCTGGGAGGTTCCGTTCCCCACGCTGCAACCCGCGACGCAGTTTTCCCTGCGAGCCTGGAAAAACTCCTCCCTCCTCCTCCTCCTCTCCAAAACGGAGAGGTAAGATAAATTCCCATCGCTGCGTCGCCGCAAATTCCCACCCTTGTGGGCTTCTCAGGAGCGGGTGTGTGTGTGTAACCCTGACCTTTCTTTCCAACTTCTTTGGGTCACAGCTCTTCCCTTCGTCATGGGCTGAGCCTCTGGCAGGGAGGGCGGAAGATGAAATACCTAATCCCTCCCCAGCCAGATGCTCCGAGGGTATAAATGGCTCCCCGCTGATTTATGTCGGCTGAAAATACAACTCGACTAGCTCTCTCGGTTCCTGTATAGCATTGCACTCTGCTGCACTTGAACCCAGTAATTTTAGCTGAGCAAAAATTTCAAGCTACTGCAACAGGTGAGAAGAACGAGGAGTTGTCCTCCTGCCTTGTAGAATGCATATTACCATCTTCAAAAAAACCAAAACACCACAAAACCCAACAAAAAACCAGAAAGAAATCCCCCATTAACTACGTAAGTTGCTGATGTTTTTTATTCCTTATAATTGGAATCCTTTTTATACCTTATTTTATTCCTTGATCCATTGCATGGAGGAACCTTCAGGCCGTGGAAGCTGGAAAGGCTGGAACATGAGTGTTGCAAGAAGTGATAAATTCACCTCTGGTGTTTTTTTTTAGGAAGCAAATTGGGTGAGCAGCTTCTCCTGGGGGTTGGTTTCACTGTTAAAAGGTCTCTCCTGCCATCTCCATCATCCATTCTGTCCGTTAGGGAAAATCCAGTAGATTTAAAAAATAAGATGCATGTCATTTAAACATTTATATAATTTGTTAATGCAAAAAACACCCCAAAACCCAACCCTCCACCTTAACTGAAAAAATTATTTCCCCCCAAAGATATTATTTTTCCAGAAGCTACAATTACAGGTCTTTTGCTTCTGACTCTAGCCCAAGAGCTAATGAACTCGTTGACGATATAAGGAGCGTGCAAGGAAAGGGAACTTGGCACAGCAAGAAGCTGAGCCCTATGAATAGAAGGTTGCGTACGGCCGCAGCCGCGTTAATGCCGTCTCCATTCAAAAACCTCGTGCCTGAGCGTGGGGGAATGTTCCTGCGTTTGCCAAATGGAATAACCGTAACAGCGGGTTATTATTACTGCATTAAGCAAGCGCGGGTATTTCTCTGCTCTTTCCCCAAGTTAAAAACCAAAGAGCGAACAGGAGAGAGATGCTATTCACAGCCTCTTCAGCAAGATCTCCTATATTTAATGCGACATCTGGTATTACCTGTAGGGGAAAAAAAAATTAATTAATTAATTAAAAATCTGGATAAAAATAGATCTTCATTAATTATCAATTACAGAGATGCCGGGGCCCAATTCTGTTCTTCCCCTACAGACACCCCAGTGCCACAGGAGGGAGGAAAGGCAGCTCCATGAAGCCAAAAATCATGTGAGGGGATGCCCATCCTGACGAGCAAGAGAGCTTAACGAGGCTGCCGGCCTCACCGCTTCTCAAACCCAAGAGCCAAAGAGTAATTTATGCAGATAATAAAGCTCGGGGTCGTTATAACCACTACGAGGCATCTGGAAGGCGTATGCAAGGTCATGTGCCGGGCTGAGCCAGCTGTTGGAGGTTAGGAAAAGGGACGTTGTGGAGGAAAGATTGCTCCGCAACTGCTCGCACCTCTTCGTGCCTTTAGTATGTAAAAATGGGTGCTCCACCTCACGTCAACGTTTTGCATGAGCTCGCGTTGCTAAAGCATTTCAAACCGTGGCCACGGAGCCCTCGTTTTCTTGATTTCACCCCGTAAGGAGGGGAAAAAGCTGATTGCTACAGAAAAGGAGCCTTTGTGTCTCATCTTCCTCCATCAGATTAAGTTTTGAAGGTATGTTAAGAAACGAGACCCCGTGGGGTTTAGTGGTGTCCATTTAAATCTCTCAAATACCTACACACAAATACAGCAAGTGTGCAAGGATTAACTCTAAATCTGAGTGGATTAGTCAAGAAGACTTCCACGGTAACGTGGGAATGCTGGAGGAAAAAAAAAATATATATAAAATGGTCATTTTTGTCGAATTTACAATCCAGCTTGACCTGCCATGTACAAGGAGCTGTAAGCCGGGCAATATCCCAGGATGAGGTGAGGAGAAAAGTTTCACTCGGGGGGGAAAAGAAAAAAAAAGTGGAATTCACAGGGTCAGGGCATCAGCGACACGAGAGATGGGAAACCTGAGGCCACCTTGCTCCCTCACTCAGCACCCGGCAGTCCCCACCGGCTGCGCTCCTGGAGCTTGTCCAGTCCTTTTGCAAATCTAGAGTCACAGGCAGATATGTAAAAATATATATTTGCCCACTCCCAAGTAATCAAAGGCAACTATGAAGGATTAGGATGAGAAGGATGCGATTAAACATACAAAATGGAGCAAATGGGCAGCTTTAATCTGTTTTTTTTTGAAAGCTATATGCATTATAATACCGAAAAAAAAGAGATAATTCTTTTCTGAGAAAACATTTAATTTTGCAAATCTAGAGTCACAGGCAGATATGTAAAAATATATATTTGCCCACTCCCAAGTAATCAAAGGCAACTATGAAGGATTAGGATGAGAAGGATGCGATTAAATATACAAAATGGAGCAAATGGGCAGCTTTAATCTGTTTTTTTTGAAGGCTATATGCGTTATAATACCGAAAAAAAAGACATAATTCTTTTCTGAGAAGAACATTTAACGTGGTAGAAGACTGGACACACCACTCTGCCCTTCTGCTAGGTACGGGAGAGAAATAGCAAAACATAGCAGGATATTTGTTCAAGGTTATCCAGAGAAAAAAGGTCAAATCTGCTGCCAGGTTCCCAGAACCGGGATTGCATTTGAGCCACAAAACTCTCTTTTTTTCCTAAATATTTCCCTGCCTGGGACTGGTTGTCAGTGGCTGCATGACCGGTCCCAGCTCATTCAGAGCCTTAATTAGCAGGTGTTCAACTGCCTGTTTAGCCACATTTTTTAGATCTCTGGGTTCTTTGCAAGCTGTCAGAAAGAAAGGCATTATTTTAGGTAAAATACCGCCGCAAAAGTGACATTCAGTTTGACGCGTGAGGATAAATTAAGGATGAGGATACGTTAAAGAAAACTCCGAGTGCCTTCGTCACATTCCTGCGCTCGAGGAGAAATTGCGGCTGGGTTTCAGTTGATCTTGGCTTCTCCGCTGACCTGTGGCAGTAAATTTCCCCCCTTTTTAGTGTTTAAATAGTTTGTCAGTGAATGATCCCATTCATAAAGCGCCGGTGATGACAGTTCTGCGAAGCTAAATGGCACTTAACTGTGCACCTAATAAATCTGCAACGAAAATAAACAGAGAGGATCGGGGAGGAAAAAAAAACAACAAACCCAACAACGCCAAAGACCTCAAAAAACATAAAATCACTGGCAGGTATGAAAGGATATTGTCATTTAAAACTGTTCAAAGTGGTGTTGGGCAGGTTTGCTCCCAAATTCTGAGAGCAGAAGTTTTAATAAATGCACCGAGCTGAAGGTGGCACTGAAGAAAGGTCACGTATGTATTTTAAGAATGGCAAAGAAAACCTGAAATAACCAGACTGAACAGTGAGTTTAATAGCTTGGCGTAAAAAAAAAGCAACCCTAAATGTAGAGAAGCCAGAGGAAAAGGGGATAACATGAAGTTTGCTCTTTTCAGTGAGAGAATGGATTTTCTAGACAAAGGAAATGCGGCACAGCAGCAATTTGTATAATTCTTTGTAGGGAATTAATAACTTCCCTGACAAAAGTGAGGGTTTGGATGAGAGGGTACAGAGAGATCAAAGGAAAATGTGTTCAGGGGGAGGCAAGTGGGCTCCAAGAAATTTATTAACAGAGTTGTTGAGGATTCAGACTGAGACTAATTTTATGTGAGTCTTTTAATGAAAATCTTGGGAAGAAAAAGCCGAGTGGAGCCATCCAAGTTCACTGAGGACGAAACGCTGAGTCAGATCAAAAAGGATTGTACGACCTGTGGGAGAACCAGGAGATGGAGAACTGGAGCAGAGGAACGAGGGCATGGGAGGAGCAAACCATGACCATGGTGACCCATAAACGACTAAAACGCCGTTTCTGGCTACCAAAATTGGGCGGCCCATGTTCAAAAAAATCACAACTGGAAGTCCAAAATGAGCCAGATGGACGCAGCGCTACCGTGAACCCTTCTCCGTTGCAACGTGCGTAGTTTTCATCATCTGTGTTCAAGAAAGATAAATTCAGCCTGGAACAGAAGTGGTGAAAGGATACCAGAGCCATCAGGGGAAGGAGTTTATCTCATGAGAGAAGCCTCCAGGAGCCTCGCAGGATGAAGGCTGCCCGGAGATACGATCCCCAGCTATAAATACCCAGGGCGGAGAGGGAGAACTGTTTGCGCTCCTGGACAATACTATTAAAACAACAAAAAAAAAGTAAAGTGCAATGGGACGCACGTAAGTGTGGACAGAAGGTCTGCGCCTGGAGTCAGGCTCTGAAGCAGTTCTCCCTGCAGACATGGACGAAACCCCTCGGTTTTGTTTTTAAATGGAGATGAAAATATTTATGAAACTATGAAATTGCAACAACCTGGTCTTCGTAACCCAAACAGAGCCTGCTAATCCTGACTTTTATCTCCTGCCAGCATGCACACTATCCCATTTTGTGGAAGCAGCCCCCAGCACTAACAGCAGAGAACCTTGTTTGGAGGGGCAAAGGGCAATATTTGCATTACATTTCACAAGCATCCATTTCCCGGGCTGGCGTTCCTGTCCCTACGCTTAGTTTAATCAAACGAAGCTGTTAGGAAGAACAAGGAGGAAACGAAATGGGAAAAGAACCCTAGGATACTCCAAAGAGAAGCACTTTGGGAACGTCACTGATTTGGCAGTGCTTCCCTGTTTACCTGCTCCAGATTTATTGTCCAAAACTGGAGCTTAGTTGCTCTGCTGAGAGCAGAACTTTAAAAGGAGCTATTGGAAAAGAGGCAAAATGCAGAACCGGTGCCGCAGAACACCCGCAGAGAAGCTCCAACTTCAGAGGCAGGATTATCCGCTGCCTGAAAATCAGGATTTCTCTGGGGTGTCTCAGATTCCGAGTTGGAAGACTTACCTTGGCCCTTGTTCCCGAGCCCACGTCCCACACAAACCTCACACAGTACATCAGGCTCAAATCCCACTCCCTGCTGCCTGGGGCTCTCCACAGTTTCCTGCTGGAGCAGATGGGCTCCGCGCCCTGCCCAAAAGGTCAACGCGTTTGGCCTCATCCAGCCCAGGGCTGGGAGCCAGGGAGCAGAGCGTTCCTCGGGAAGGGGCTCGCAGGGAACTTTTCCAAAGGGGATGATGGAGTTCAAGGGCTTCTGCTTATCTCTGGCACGAGGAGAGAGTTGGGTTCTGGCGAAGGGGGATAATGAACCTGAGGTTTAACGGGGAAGTGTCTGGCTGATGTTATCCCATCTCTGCGGCAAGAGCTGAGAACAAACGTCAGGCCGTCCTCTGCTCTTTGACATCTTCATCTGACCGCTCCCGATGGGCGACTTTTCACTGCACAAATGGGTCTAATTATTACCTCAGGGGTAAATATTCACTCAGGCACACAGAGAATAAGGCAGGTAACTCCCAGTCTGGGCTTCTAATCCCATTATCAGACACCTCCACAGCATCGTTATCCTAAATAACAAAATGAAACATGGGGAAAAAAAAACAACATTGTATTTCCAGTCATGAGAAGCATGGACAAGAGAGGAAATAATTTCTCTGAGTCATGTTCCCCACCCAAACAACAGAAATATCTCCATGTGGAGAAGCAGATGACGTTACGGATTAGCAGCACTTAATTTCCATCAGGAAAAAAGTCCTGTGTGCAAATCCCAGCACAAAGAGACGGCTTTCCCTGCTTAGGTGGCCTGAACCATTTGAGGTTTGCAGGGAGTTGATGCTGTGCACCCCTTTGTTTGAGAGGGATCAGTCCTCTCAGGCTCAAGCCACGCTCCTGCGGTCATCCTGCACCAATCCAGGGGTGGGCACGGCCGCAGAACAACCGGAGCGGTAGCTCTGGATGCAGAAAGCAGCTCTGAGGGGTCAGCTTGTGGCTTGGAAGCAGATTTAGGTGTCTGCTGCTCAAGACCTGGCAGCACGGTTGGCTCCAGGAATCCTAGAAGGTGCAATCCCACAGTGCTGAAGCCGCAGAAACCTCCTGGAGGACACGAGCTCACCAGGAAGGGGCAGATGCAGGAAGGTTTGGAAGAGCCAGAATTATTACCCTGAGCTTCCAGTAAGAAGAGGGAAATTCTCATCTCTCAGGACCGGAGCACCAAGGCTTGTGTGTGCACGTATGTGCTAGGGACAGGGATGGAGGATGGAGGAAAAGGTTTCTCCTTATCGAGCTGGTGCCATCATCTCCCAGCAGAACAGCTACAAGCCAGAAAACCCAAACTGGTGACCTGTTTGCGTGTTTACCTCTTTTAATCCACCACTTCCAGCTTGCTTCTCATTTAGCTGCGAGAGTCTCTATTCTCCAGTCTGTGCTCTCCGGAGCAGGTGTGTGATCTGGCTTTAAAAATAATATTTTCCCCCCAAACATCAGCTTGCTAAAAAGCATTCGAGAGCCACAAAAATCTGCAGCCGTCTCAAGGAGAAATGGGTATCACAGCTCTGACATAACCTAGAAAAGTATTGCTTTAGCTTCCAGAAGAGCTGGGCTTTGGGTGTCGTGAGAAAAGCGAAGCCTCGAGTGTCCAGGAATGTGTAACATTCGCCACCTGACAGCGCTGCTAGGTACTGTTTGGGAAAGACATTAACGGGAAGCATAAAAACCCCCAAATATTTTATTATTATTTTATCTACAAGGGTTTGGTTCCTTTGGTTTTAGGCAAATAGGAGAAGCATTTGCTCACGGGGTAACCATCCCTTCCTCTGCTTTTGTTAGTGCTCTGGCACGCTCGGCAGCCTTCTTCCCTGGGAAGTTTTGGCTTTGTAAAATTTGTTTCGGATAAATTTGTTTCTTGCTAATCTCTGAGGGGGAAAAAAAAACCCCAGAAAACCACCAAAAACCCCCACAACTTCCTCCCAGCTGCACGCAGGGAGGTAGGTTGTCCAGGATCAGGCTGATTTCAGGAACCTCTCTCAGTGAGTAACTCTATTACTCTCAATTGTCTGACAAAACAAGAGCTTCTGTGTTTCCAGGAGTTAACTGACATGTCAGAACAGCCCAGGGGGGTTAACTCTCTCCACCAGCAACCGCCTCCCAGTACACCTCTCCCTTTTGGCACCCGTGGATCCCAGCAGCGATAAGAAGCTTCCTTCCTCCCAGTTACTGCCGTGCTAAGGGCAGAATTATTCCATTGCACTGGGACATTCAAGGAGATTAAGGACTAGGATTGGGGGACTAAGCCTAAAAATCACAAGGTATCTGCTTATGAGGAAATAAAAGCATTAATCTATGGGCTCCAAAGATTTATGGCCACAAACCACCTGTTCTTCTACCAATCCTGCCTGGCAGTGCCAGACCTTGGGAAGAAAGAGAAGTTCTCACTTTGTGACCAGCATCTCTGATTCCACGGGATCTGGGTTGTGCCAGCTTTTGTCCAGACATGGATTTGGGCCCAAAGCTGAAGTCTAACCCAACCGTTCTTTAATCAGCTACGTTTTTACTCAGCATAAGAGGAAACGTAAGAAACACCCGTCACTCACCACCTTTGCACATATAGCTAAAGCCCAGAAAAACCTCTCCCTTGACTTTATCTGCCAAAACTCACCAGAAAAAGGTGACGAAAGCCCATTCCCCCTTGCTGGGACCTGGGGGAACTTAGCGTCTTGCAGGATGAGCTCAGTGCTTTGCAAAATTATCTCAACGGTGGGTACGATAAAAGGTGGGCCTCAGCCAGAACTCCGGATATGAGCGTTTCCACCCCTGTAGGGGAGTCGGGATTTCGACATCGGGGCTTGTTCCTTGCTGTCGGAGCTGGAAGCCCGACACCTCCGAACACCGGCTCCAAGGGTTGCTAAACCACATCCCTAAGAACTTGTCGATGTTTTTCTCCCACTTGCAACAAGTATGAAAAGATCTGGCCGGGAAATAATTCAATGGTTTGACCATTTCCATCTAAAAGTGCTTTCCATGACTGTTCTAGAAATGACCAGTGAAAATAAATCAGTGCACGCAAGAACCACGCAGCATTTTGCACTTAGTCGCCACTGAAAAATGAGATGTGACGATTGCTACTCGCCCATAAAGGAACAAAAACATCATCAAAGTCTGGCGGACTCATTAAAAACTAGCCCAGACATCTAGAGTATTGCGTTTTCTGACTCATAAGTCATTTGAATGGGATTAACAACAACCAAAAAAAAAAATTAATAAAAGAAAAATCACTGCAGCTGTTCCCGCTGTAAATGGAGTTGAGTCAGAAACAATTATTTTCATCTGGGAAGTGGGAAATGTCATTTTGTAAAACTGACTTTACTCTCTGCTCAAAAATGACCAACCGTGCTTTGCTTGTGATTTAAACACGTATCTTCAAATTTTTTTTTAAATTTAGTGTTTTTGTATTTATCTGATTCATTGGATAGCCCAGAAACACCACACAACAATTCCTAATTCAGAGCAATATTTATTTTCTTGCTTCTATTTCTCTTTTCCACCCACTATGTAAAAAATCCTCATATCAGACAAATCAACTGGGTGCCATGTGCAAAAAAAACCCCAAAACCAACCAGGCCAAACCACAAAACTCACGTGAATTACTCATGGAAGGCTATACACTGAAATTTCCAAATGCTGTTTTTAAAATACGCCTCTGATTTATTTATTTTTTTTAAAAAAATTCCCCACAAGATATTTCCACTTTGAAGGCAGAGAATTTAAAATATATTCCACGCGCTCCCTGATGGTCAGATTTTTACATTTCTGGAACGATCTGTGTGCAAAACTTGATTGTATGAACTATGCCGGCCTCCAAAAAAACCCAGCAGGAACTCTTGCGGCCTTATTTTGCAATCTGATGATGAATCTCATCAGGCAAATTCTTTCCAATAAATGGCTCTCTTCGCCCTCCCCGAGTACTACCACATTTAAGACTTGTGGAAACATTTTATTTTAAGATAATAGCGCTGTTGCTACTATCCAAGAACAACAGAGGACGATTAGAGCTTTCATAGACCAGCTAATATAATTCCTGTATAAACAAGCCATAGGCTTTTTTTTTAAATTAAATGCCATTTCAAGTCACAAAGAGCCATTTATTGGATTTCCAGATGTAACTGTGGGAAGGGAGGCGACGGAATCAGTGTCCTCGCTCCAACATATTCTTCTGCACTCGGTGACAAGGTGGCACCGACGACACCCCTCACCTACCTCAACAAGGTTCTACAAAAAAGTTTGCCCAGCAGTGTTAGGAAAATCTGATGAGTCCCATTTTCTCCGGGGTTTGTTAGAATAGGAAAACCTTAGCCCCGAAAAGTCTACGTCTAGCATTCGGAAAGAGAAACAACACCGGGTTCATTTATATATTTAATTTTTAATTAAAAAATAAAGGTTATCTTAATACATCTCTTGCAGCCTTTGGGCAAAAAGTCTTAACAAGACTCTATGAAACATGATGCAGATCTATTCTTGGCACACATCTTAAACGCGGACTTTCTGCAGCAACTTCTTAAATCCATCATCCTCCCCAAAAGTTGAAAACATTTTAAACGTTCTTTAAAAAACCCTACAAAAACTAGAAGTGGGCCCAGAGTAAGAAAAAAAACCAACCAACCAACCTAGATCCAAGCATCCCAAAGCTTTGACCCTCATCTCATGGGGCAGTTTTATCCCGGATCACTGCAAATTCACGGCACCCAAACATCAGAGAGAGATGAAATCTGAATGCTGCCCGCGGTATCAATCTCGCTCGGAAAGCTTTGAGCTTTACGCGGGGCCAAAGTGAACCTACGGGTCTCAGCTAAAATCGCTTCGGTTGGGCTCCCCGTCTCTCAGCCGACGCGAGCGC
>NW_009723642.1:45470-55988 GCF_000703405.1 Apaloderma vittatum | reverse complement strand
CTCCTTCGGGGAAAGCCCTTGAAGAAGGGGTCTTGCGTTCGGGCAGCGCCGCTGTGGAGGACGGTGCCTTCCCTTGGCGCTGGCTTTGATGCCGCAGCTCGGTCTGGGGAGAGGGCAGGCGGCTGTGACGGGGCGTGCAGTGATGGCAGCACTCTGCAGACAAGTCCCCGGTGGCCTGGGGAGGCCAGCTCTGTGCGGTGTCTTGCTGAACATCCATTGTTCGCCCTGCAGGGAGTGGTGCCCTCCTTGTCTTGCTCTGGGGTGTGGAGAAACAGCCCTGCAGCATCCCGGCTGTTCCTGATCCCCCTGTTCACTTATACCTCCTAAGAAGTAACTGTGTTTGCTGCCGTCCCTGTAAAGGGAATTTGCCTGGACAGGCTTAACCTCTTCTGGCCTCGTGGGTGCTCAAGGGAAGTGATTTCTACAGAGGATTTGGAGAACACTTAGAGGTAGATTGGGTGTTGATTGCATTTTAAGCTTTCCAGCACAGGCTCCCTGGTGGGTTAACAAAGGAGCAGCCTGCTTAGCCCTGCTGTTCCCTTTGTTTTCCCGCTGGCTGTGCCCTCTTTGGAGAGCTCTGATCTCTCCTGGTTTGATCAGAGATAGGGAGTGACTGATGAAGTCACCAGGGAGTCGGTGTTTTGGTGTGAGCATTTCAGAAAACTCTAGAGCAACGCTTCAGGAGGCAGGGTAGGAGGGAGTTGGTTGCTTCTTAGAGATAAGGCATTTAAAAAGGAGGCGTTTGTGTCTCTGCTAATGTTTTTTTTGTGAATTAGCATTACTGCAGACAAGATATAGCTCGAGCAAAGAGTGATATTTCAAGTTCATTCAGTCCATTAGGTCATAGCAACAAAGCAAACCCGGTCATCCCCATAGAGCTGCTGTAGACCTGGAAAACGTGAGGCCCAGGCACTGGAGACATTTGTACAAAGAGCTAGACAATTCTGTCTACCCTAGCTCTTTGAGCTCTTCCTGACCTCTCTTTCTTGGAGGCAAAGCAGCTCCTGCACGAGTGTGCCAGTTCTGCAAGTCTCACGGGGTGAAGAAGACCACTGCCCTCTGTGTGCTAGCAGCATCAGCCTGGCCAGCTTCACTGCTCACCTCTGCCCCGCTGATCAGAGGGGCTGCAGCTGTGTCTGTGCAGCACCTGGCTTTCCTGATAGCAGGTCAGGGTATCTCCAGGTGTAGTGAGTCTCTTACTCTCTTTCCCCACCCTGGGTAATTTCTGCTTGTCTCACAAGTATGTTTGATTGCCTCTAAGGAGATTACCTGCTCAGAAAATGTCAGTTATGGATGATATTTTGAATGTTTCTGTGTCTACTGCATTTGTCAGTAGCTGGATAATGAGTGGATTTTGGGTCCTCTGAGTGTGTGGCAGGTTTCTATGAGTCTCTCTCTCGGTGGGTTGGCACTGTGCAGACTGCTGGACTCTGAAACTCGTTTGTGGTGCCTGTACAAGGGCAGTTCTCACTTACCTGTGGGCTGTCTGACTGCCAGATGCCCGAGTGCTGTGCGGACGGTGTTTTGGGGGCGTATGCTTGAGTACAGCGAGGGTCCCTGTGCTGTGAGCTGCAGGTACCCAAGGACGCAGGTGTTTCAGAGTTACAGAGAACTCAAGGCTTTGGCAAAGTCCCACAAGTGAAGGTGGTTGTTTAGAGTGAGTGGCAGCTGCCTCGGGAGCATTCTGCTGGAGAACTTAGTGCTAATCTTCCTGCTTAGACCGAAGAGGACCCGCAGAACCCATCTGTGGTGAGGCTGGAGAGCGGCTGCTCTTTGAAACATCCTGAGCTGGCAGCCTCTTGATGCACAACACGGCCACAGATGGTCTGGTCTCTTGCTCCTGTGGCAAGAAAACACCGGAGTGGTAACCTGGTGAGGCGTTTCGGATGTAGTCATTACCTTGTTTCCCTTAAGAGCACGTTAAGCTGCTCTGGATGCAGCGAGCTGGCTGAGGCAAGCAGCCTGCAGCACACAGCAATTACGCTGACGCGCCTTCTGTCTCTCTGCAGGAGAAACAGGAAAGACCTTTAGATCATCCAGGAGGGTGCATGGGCTGAGGGAGTTTGACACTCAGGAGGTTGTACTGGCTTGCAAGTAGAAGCCAGACTGGCCTAGTATTTCCAGGGGGTTTACCCTCTGTGGTATTACTGGCTTGCTAGCAGTTCTCCATTTTGAAAATACACCCCACAGCACTTTGAAATTCACAGATGGAACTTCTTGACCTTCAGCCAAGCAAAACTGACCCTTTCTAAAGCTTGGAGCCATGGTAGGACCAGTGATAGTGCGCCACTCCAAGTCCTCTTCTCTTCCTCCTCTGGTTGATATGGTTTCACATTTTTCAGGTATGCTGGTTTGGGAGCACCAGGATAAAAGTTCTCTGGGGGTCTGACTTTTCTACTTGGAACTTAGCTGTCATCCAGAGTGCCTGGGTTCCATGTTAATATATATATTCTCTTGTATCTTTGAATATATATGGATACTTGTGTAATATCTGTAGAGAGTTCAATATTTTCATTGTTATTGTTAGTATTATTTTCTTTTTCATTAAACTGCTTCAAGTTTTTTCCAACCTCTTGCTGGTTCCCCTTGTTATCCTGCCCTGGGAAGGTGGAGAGGGGTGTCATAGAGAGTGTCCGTCAGAGTTTAGTGGCCACCTCAGCCTCAAACTTTGACAGATTTTTTGTTGCCCAAGGTGGGGCAGCCCTAGAAAACTCTTATCCTGGTGCTCTCAAACCAGGACACCAGAGCAGTGCCCAAAGCCTGACCTCTCTCTCCATCTCTCTTCTGTGCATCCTTCTGGGCTCTGGCTTGTACAAAGGTTTCTTTCCAGCCTGGAGAGTCACTGTGCCCTTCGCCTCTCTGCCAGGAAACATGGACATTCCTACCTGCAGTCGTTGGTCTCCTGCACCGATGGCTCTGCACTGCCTCTCTCCCTCCGCGAGACAAAGTCACTGAGGAAGATGATAAGGAAGACAAAGCAGCAGAAACACCCAGGATTCATGATATTTTTATCGCGAAGGTCGAGACAAAGTCCATGGAAGCTGATTAGATAGCTTCAAGGAAAGGAGGAGAGGCCAAACTCCGTCTTGTTCTTCCTCCAGCAGCTCTGGGAGCTTGAACAGGGGAGGAGGCAGTGCTGGAGGAGAGATCCTGCCAGGAAAAGGTGGCTGGACAAGGCTCTCCAGGTCAGGGCTACACTAGACAAGTGAATGTGAGCCTCCTGGCTCATGTTTTACGTAGAGTAGAGCAGGGACAGGGGCTCAGGCAGGAGCCAAGGTACGCTCATGAGGGCAGAAATTAAGCAACCCTTGCTCTAAGGTACCACGGCGTGAACTCTCTTTGCGAGGTGCCTGTGCAGAGGAGTGAAGTCCATATTGGGAGAGTCAGAAGGTTCTGGATCCCATCTCAGGTTTTTAGGGAACCTCAGGCAGGGTGCACAGGTGGTGCTTGGTGGACAAGTGCCTTTTCCTCAGATGCTCCCTCCCCTGCCCGATTCTCTCTTAGACGGGGAGCTTTGGTGTGTGGCATGGCTGCCGATCTGCCAGAAGGACCCCTGAGGTGGTGCTGTCCCTGAATGCCACCCAGTGTCTTGTCACGCCGTTGATCTGTGCTGAATCCAGCCATGACTTTTCATCGCCCTCTGCAGCGCGGTGGCTCTTCTCCCTCCGGGTGTCTGTGAAGTTTTGCTTTCCAGGCTGTGCAAAGTTAGGCTGTGCAAAGTTTGGCTCTGCCGGTGGTGTCTGGCTCTCGTCCACCCTCCACCTGTTACCTGTTGAGTTATTTAAAGCAATCTTTCATGGTGTTTGCCCTGAGCAAGAATACACAGATCTTGCAAAGCATAAAACATATTGTCTTAGAAAACTGAGGCTACCATTTTGCCTGAACTACTGGCACAGCTGCAGTCTCCTTTCTAAGGAACCTCACACTGATGTCAGGTAATGTGAGCGATGCCAGGAAGGACCAATCTTCCCTTTCATCCTGTGGTTTCTGTCATTCTACTTGGCCCCTAAAAGGTGCCTGTGCTGGCGATGAAATTGCAGGGTAATAGGCACAGAGAACCCAGACAGTTCTTTAATTGCAACAGACAAACAGAAGAAGTCAAAGATTGTCTTGCTAAGGTCTACTCAAATGTAATTAGTTCACATTATTTTTCTTTGCCATTTTCTCTGATGTAATTTGAATACCAAAATGCACATGCAGGGAAACAAAAACATAATCAGAATAGCATTGCTCCGAGTTCCTGCTCTCATAATATTCAGCTCCTCCTACATACAGAGGCTCTTTTCCTTACATTCAGGGACGATCAGAGTTTCTCTTGCAACCTGCCTGTGGCCATGGCTCTGGCTCATGTTTCTCTTTGAATTTGCAGAGGGTCTTGATGTCAGTAACTGATGCCTGAAGTCTTAATTGAAAAGATTGATTTTGCTAATGATAGCCTGGCATCTGACAGCTTCCACAGAAATCAATGGAAGTTCAGTGTCTCACGGTTTTAAAAATCATGGTGCTCATTTAAAAGCTTAATAGGGATTAAAGAACTTGACTTAATGGCCCCTGGCATCTAGTTGAGGCTCGTGCCCTGTGCCATGCATGCATCCATGCACCCACCACATGGGTGTGATGCACCCTGCAAGGCAAACCAAGTCTTGGAGCACAAAACCCAGCCTCTCACTGAGATTTTAAAAGTGAAAGCTCAAATGGAAAGTTGACGCTTTCATCTTTCTCAGCATCCAGATTGTGTTTTGGTGAACTGTTGGTTCCTGTAGAGTTGAAAAGATCAGAAGCCTCTTATATCTCTGTAGATAATGGGTTCTTAAATCTGACAAACCAGCATGAGAGCCAGTAGCTGGAAGCAGGGTTATTATTTGGGCAAAATAATAAGGCAATTGTGTTTTTAGCAGCAAAGAGGAGGAATTGTGGGAAGAGCTTCCTGGGATGATGCATTGCTAGAACCTTGAACAGGGTGATCGTCTAAATAATGTCACTCAGTGCAGACTCTGAAAGTAGGTGACATCGCTCAGCCTGCCGTGAGCCGAACAGCAGCTGCCTGGCATCCTGCAGAGATTTCTTTCCCCAACCTGTCACCCACAAAGCATCCTGTCTCACCATGGTGAAGAGCACACACCCGTCTCTCCAAGCTCTCAGCACACTCTGCTGGGCATTACCTTCAGGGGCCCAAGGTGATGTTCTTGTTTCCCAACAGAACAGCTGACCTTCTCTTGTGAGTTGTTTTATTTATGGTCACTGGAGGGATGACAATTTGAAGGCGAGACCTCTGAGACATTTTGGACATGGACTGTAAGTGTAGGTGGAATTCACTTGACGGTTGGCTGGAGATCTGAAGAGGGAGCCCTAGGAGGTAACTTGTCCCTGGGGATGGACAGCACCTGCCCCTGTGGCTGGTGTGCATTTACCAACTGAGGACGCCATTATGAGCCAGACAGGGACTAAGCGGGATGGTTTGCTTGTCTGTAGTACTTATGCCCTTAGAGATTTTCAGAATTCATGTGGACAAAGCCCTCAGAAACCTGGTCTGATCTAGAGGCTGGCCCTGCTTTGACCAGGAGCTTGAGGTACAGACCCTCAGAGATCCTTTCCAGCCTATGTTTGCCTGTAATTCTTTGGTGCTGATAGAAGTCAAAACCTGGTAAGGATGTTAGGAACCCAGGTTCCAAGGAGTTAAACCAAGGAAACCCATAGCTGAGGTCCACTCGGGAAGTCTGCCTTGTTCTGTATCTCCCACAATTCTTTCCCAGTGCCCATGCCCAGTGCTGCATTTCGGTGAGTGGTGACAATCCCTGACTTCGTGCTGCAGCACACCTCTGCCTTATGGGTCTGTCCACTGGACAGAGGCAAAATGTCAAAGGATGTCCTTGGAGTATATTGTGGTTATCCTTGAGATTTCAAATACCGTTTCGGTAAAACTCATCCTGCTGTTAGCTTGGGGAATCTCTTGCTGTTGACAGCCTGGTGCTGGTGCCCAGCCCTTTGGGGGCTGTCGGTGGAACAGGACTTCTTAAGCTTAGTTGAGATGATATCTGTTTGATGTGCAAAGAGAGAACTGAGGTGACAATTTCTCTACCTTCTCTTTCTTTCAATTTTGAGAAACCGGTGAAACCTCTCATTATCTTCTTTACAGTTTTGTTTATTTCAAAAGAGTTTTCCAGCGTGTTACTTATCCTTCCTTCCCGGACAGCATGACTTGCAACATGAACCTTCCTGTGGCTTCATGACAGCTTACACCTTACATATACAAAAAAACCCCAGTAGTGTTAATACTCTTGCTTCTGCCTGCCTTGCAGCCAAGCTCAGCTGTGGGGGTTTGGGAGATTGATGTCAGAGATGCTCCGTGTGGCACTGGAAGGGTTTCATGCACCTCTCACTGTTGTGGGTTCTGCTGCAACTGGCACCCGTGGCCACCAGCCGTGCAGGCAGGAGATTGCATCGCGTCTTAGTCTGTAAGTCTGGAAATCTGCAAGTGTCTTGAACTCCTACAGAAAAACAAGTCTTGCCCAGGAAATTTAGATCTTTGCGTTCTTTCTGAAAAGCTTTCCCTTTCCCTATGCCCGTAATCTGCCTGTGTTGCCTGCTGTCCTTCCTGTGCCCAGAGTTCCCTGGCACTGGGGGTGCCCTCGATGTCACACCAGGCAGTGGTGGCACTTCTCTGCAGCCTTGAAGCCTGTTTGGGGGCCCCTCTGTGGGTCTCTTCCCACTGACTGTCATCCCTAGCTGAGCAAGAGCTGGGAGCACAGTGCTGGCTCTCCTCTGACTCTGGAAAGCCTGCAGAACTTTCCTGGAGCCTGAAGACTTTCTCTGGTACTGAAAAGCCCTGGATGCAGATGTAATTTCATGAATGTGTATAAGATGTCCAGACAAAACTGCATATTCAGTCAGGTGCAGTGTGGCCTAGTGTGTCTTGCCCTGTGCTTTTTTCTCACTCTTCTTCACACAGACAGTCTTTGTTTTTGTTGCTTAAGGCATGGAAATTGTGTCCCAAGCTGCTTGGCCTGCATTATGTGAGGAGTTCAAATGCTGCTTTAATTCACAGCCAGACTTCAAGGGCTGTGCTACCTTTTCTTTCTTTCTTTTTTTTTTTCTTTTCTTTTCTCTTCTCTTTTTCTTTGATCTTTTCACAGTGTCAGTGGAAAGGAAAAAATACTGTCTGGATGCCTCTACAGTGTGGCTGTGTCTTGAATGCCTCATGCAGTGCTGGTTTTCTGCAGCTTGTTGAAGACCTGATAGTGCAAATGAGAAGGTAGAGAGGGCCAGCTATTTAGCTTGGAAAAGGTATGCCTGAAAAGGGATATGACATACGGCCTTTGACATATGGTGGGAAGATGGGATGGAGAGTTCAGATACGGAGTGATTGTTCCTCTGTTTATCAGCGCCCAGGAGCTACAGGATACAGATAAGTGGAACTCGTTGACACAGGATGTTGGGGATGTGGTTCAAGAAAAGCCATTAGATGAATCTGCAGGCGGAAAATCCATTAGGGGTGGCTAAACAGACAGATAAGCCTTTGGCTGAAAAAGTCCCTGAGGCACAGATGCCCAGAGCTGAGTCAAAGGCAGAGAAAAGATCAGCTTGTCAGCGTGGATATCGGCTGTGCTGGAGAAGTAGGTTGGCATGGAAATTAGCAGTAGTAGAGGGGGAGAGTGAGTGGGCAGCATAGATATCAGCTGGGATGTGGAGGCTCTGCCAGGTGTGCTCCACAGCTGGAAGGATGGGAGGTAGGAGCGGTGCAGAGGGACAGAACTGGAAGACAATCTAAACTGGTACTGGATGATATATGCAAAGAGACCGGCAGTAATGAAGAACATAGGAAATAAATTACTGTGTGGGAGGAGAGTCTGATCTTCATTGCTGACAGATGGGAGATGTGAGGAGTGGGACTGATTGCAGAGGAATGGTGACACTGGACAAAATGATCAGAGATGGAGAAACATCCGAAACCACTGTAAGAGCCCAATAACTGGAGGAGAGGAGGTAAAGGAAATAGTCTATCTGAAGACAGGCAAGGCTGAAGGTCAGAGAGGGATGTCTGTGGAAAATCGCCCGTGCGGTGGCTGACATCACCTCTCTGTTAACTGCAGCAGCATCTGTAGCCACGTCAGAGCGAGAGGAGCAGACCTGTGGAGTGAGAGAGGTGTGTGCCAGGACTTAACCAACAGGCATTTTGTCATTTAATTTGACCCAGCTAGTCCCATTAGCAGATGGAGTGCACTGGGTTCTGATCCTGGAACAGTTTTAGTTTGATCTGGAGGGAATCCTGTCTGTGTGCGTCAAGATCGCATTGCCGTGCAAACTGGAGCACGGTAAGTGGCAGCAATAAGCATTTCTGCTTCAAAAGCGTGTTCCCAGTCTGAACCAAACGCCACTTCTGCGCTTCCATCTATGGATTCAGTTCGGAGTGATGCCACTGGTTTCCCAGAGGCTGTGTGTTTGCCAAGCCCTGCGGGTGAGTGAATGGGCACAGAATCTCATTTCCCTGGCAGGGAAAGCATGGGTAGGTCCTCCCGCTTAGTCAGCATCAGTCAAAGCCAGACAAAGACCCAAAATGAGCGAAAATGATAGTGAAGCTCTCTCTGATCTAAATGAGGAGTTGATATTAAAACTTGTGGTGTGGCGGAAGGATGCAGGGGCTGTTGTGTCTCTAACACCTGCCTTTGCAGCACTCTTGCTCGCTTCCCATGCCTCAGATTAATGGGACCTGCTGTCAGGGAGCTGGAAAGCGCGTTAGGAGTTTTCTGGAGAGCAGAGAGATGTCAATTCTGATTAATCAGCCAGTCAGAGAGAAAAGCCTCAACTGGAATGATAAAGCAATTCCACGGGCATGGGTGTGAGAGCTCTCCACACTTGTCTTTTCTGTGAGCCGCTAAATGTTTTCTTGCATGCAGATGATTCTGCAAGGGAGAACTCTGCAGCTATGGGCTTCAGAGAAGAGCTCTGATGCAGCCCACCAGCTTTCAGAGAGCAAGGTCTTGCTCTCAGAAGGACGGAGACCATTTCCTTTTGCTCCTGGGTCACAACTGGGAAACCCACAGCTGGTTCTTTCTAGTCTCTGGTAGTAGGTACCTGTGTCTTTTGCTGCCAAACCAATTTAAAAACAGCGGGATGCAACTTCTGGAAGGGCAGTGTCAGAGCCAGACTCCTCTTGGCAGTGACAGATAGAGTAACAGGGAGGAAAGGACGTGAGCTGCAGCTGGAGGGAAGTAGGTCAGACGTTGGATAAAGCTGTGTCCCCTGGACGGCCATGCAGCCCCGAGACCGGGTGGGCGGAGGACTTGATCCCGGGGTTTTGAAGGCTGCACATCTGCCCTCACTTAGAGCCATGGGCAGGTTCACAGTGAACCTGGGCTGGAGCCCACCTGAGGCTGTGTCCTTGCATTTGTGCTTCCCTGCCCAGACAGTCAGAGCCTCGTTAGTGCCCAGCTCTGCAGCAGGTTCCGTTTTCACCTGGTTGATCCGACTTTCAGTTTTCCAAGGCAGCTTCAGAGATGGGAACCTAAGGCCAGGCTCAGCCTCGCTGGCCAGAATCATATCGTGCCCTGCAGCCATTCTAGCCTGTGGGCTGGTTGGTCACAAACCTTCAGTCGTGGGGGAGTCGCACTCGCTGCAAGGGCTCTATCTTCAGACATGCAGGTGGCGTGTGCAGCATCCAGACCTTCACAAGGACTCTGGAGAAACATCTGCACTTAGCATTTCTTCTGCCTTGCCATCCTGCTGGCCACTGCGGATTTCCTGAAGTATCTGTGTCTTGGTGGGAGCCACAACTCCTCACCCAAGAAGAAAAGGCTTGGTAAGAACTCTGGGCGGCCCAGTGGATGACACCTGGGACGGTGTGGGCAGTGTTGTGGGATTCTCTGGAGGCGGCCAAATCCCCCAAAGCAGCGATGCTCAGGTGCTGCAAGGAAAGCTTTCTGTACAGTAACTTTTAGCAGATGCTCGATGTGCCGGGTGTCTGCAGGCGTGCTTAGACCTCAGGATGAAGAGCAGTGGGAGCGAGGGTCCCTGCATTCCCAAACAACAGGGCAGGCTGCCGAGACCCAGCCGCATCTCTCTGAAGGGGAACTGAACCTCGCTTCCCAAAACTCATGAGCCGGCTTGGCCTTGAATAGCAGGAAGTTTCTTCCTGTGAAATAGGAGAGTAAAAACATGGTATTCTGGTTTCAGGAGAAACTGCTGAGCTTGCGAAGGTCAGAGGATGAGTTTTTCAAGGCTGCCTTTCTGACACGAAATGTGATAACGGCTCTTAAAGTTTGTGCATTTCACCACTTCCTTTTTATAATGAGTTTCTTCAGGGGCGGGGCAGGGGACCATGGAGAGGGAAGGCTTCCAGGTTTTATTATTTGTCAAATTGGAGTTGTGGTATTTGCTTTTCTTTCATAACAGAGCAGCATCTTGCCAGGGTAGAAAAGCTCTGTGAGGTGGAATTTGCCCTCTCATTGAATTCAGAACCACATCAATACTCACGAGGAAGTTGATAAGCAATAATATTTTCTTTGCTGCCCAGGTAACCAG
>NW_009723642.1:19189-45439 GCF_000703405.1 Apaloderma vittatum | reverse complement strand
AGCTTCATCTCTCTGCCGGAGTGCACGGGCTGTCTTGGGAAGCTGGAGGTGAGCGAGGGGAAGGAGGGGCTCTCTCCCCGAAGAGGCTGGGGTAGCCCCATCCTCTGCCTCAGAAAGGGCAGGAGACGGCACCACTGAGCCCTTCGCTCTGCGAAGCCTCATGAAACTGAGTTTCGGGGGTCATGTGGGATTTTGCCAGACTTTCACACTCCCAAACCCACTAGTGTGTTTCTTGATGGCTGTGCTGGCTGAAGCCGTTTGTGTCCTCCATGCCTCACCTCGTTTTCTGTCAGAGCTCGCAGAGCAGGGGCACCGCGAGAAGCAGCCACGGGACGTGCTGGGAAGGGGGAGGTTGAACTGCTGGAGAAGGTTGTTGCCACCAAGCGTGGGATCATCCCTGGAGGATTCCCCTGTCCCCGTGTGGGACACGCAAACGGACTTTGCATTGACCCAGCACAAGTTTCTTCACACTCGTTGCTAAAGGGTGGGCTGTGCTCTAGAGCTTTATTTCTAGCTGAGGCTGACTTAAAAATATGCCCGAGGGAGCTTCTGCTGCGTCCTGGGGGAATTTGTGAGCAGTGCGGTGGCGTTCCACTCCCTGTGCCCGAGTGAGAGGTGTGAACCCCTAGTCAGTGCAGCTCCAGGCACTGCTGGCAGCAGAGTGACAGCGAGTGGTGCCACAGGTGCCTCGGGCTCCCTCGCTCCAGGGTGAATCATTTCGGTGGCTCCTGGGAAGAGTGATGCTGTCTGCCCACTGCAGGGAAGTCCAAGGTCTGGCAACAGACCTTCCCAGCCCCTCTTCCTAAGCAACCTGGAGGATGCTTGCCTGCTCTGTGCCTGTCATGAAGCAAAGAACAGCCCCTCGTGAACTTGAATAAGGATAAACGCCAACTGAGGTGCAGCAGCTCCTGCAGTGGTGCAATTTAGGTCTGACTGGCAAGAGAGCAGCAATTCAGTGAAGGTCACGAGGGTCCTGGTGGGCAACAAGTTTGTCTGGAGTCATCTGGGTAATTCCGCAAGGCCTGCAGGGCAGCTGCAGCCTGGGCTTCTCCACAAGGCTGTGTGCAGAGGGGTCTGAGGAAGCTTTTGGATCTCCATCCTCGTTGATCTTCCAAACTCAGCTGGACAGTCCGAGCAACGTGACCTGTCTGTACCGTGAGCTGTGCTGGGTCTGAGGGTAGGACTTGGGGCTTCCAGAAGTGCCTTCTGGTCAATTTTTTCCCCTGTGATTCTGTAGGCTTTATTGTTATAACTTCTTTTTGCTTCTACTGCTTGTCTCAGGAGAGGCTCAAGTACACATTCAGTATCAGGCTTGAGGGTGACCCCAGAAATAAAACAAAGAACCTGTAACAATTCAGCCAATAGTTCATGATGTGGCTTCACTTCACGGTGTTTTGGAGGATCCTACCCAGAATATGTTCTTGGGCTCCATGTCAGGTCAGGAGATGGGAAAATCTGAGCCTCTTGGGAGCTGCCTGTAGCTTCTGCCAGTTTTTATCTGGTGGCCATTGCCACCAGCTGTGCTGGGATGACCCAGTTAAAAATAACCTGGCTGAGCTATTTTTTGTGAGGCACGTATGCTCCCTCGTCCATGTCCCTGTTGTGCCAGCATGACAGAGGAGCACGGTCGTGGAGCAATATCTGGCAGTGGGGATGTGGAAATACCATGAGCAGGTGTTACCAGCAGGGAGTTTTTATGCTGAACCCCCTTGGGTGTTTCCTGCCTTGGGGAATGCGCAGTGGTTTCAGCTCGAGCTGGACACAAGTGCAATGAGGAAGCTCATCTGGGATGGTCACTGGATTTTTGCAGGCTCAGCGTTGCCTTGTGGAGACTGGTCGTGTTTCGCTCCTGGCAGTCCTAGCCTGTGCCTGGACATATGTGCTCAAAATTATTTTGAGGTTCACGACACTTGGTGTATGCTCTATTCTGAACAAAACTTGCACAACCCGTGTTTTGCCAAGTTTGAGGCTTTGGTATGTCCTTGGCCCTTGGGGGGCTGCTTTGGGGTCCCTCATTAGAACGATGCTCTGAGAAGAGGTGGTGCGAGAAGGTGCCGGTGTTTGTGGGGTGCAGGGCTGCCGTGGGCTGCTGGAGCCCTTCTCTTCAGTACAGGGCAGGTCTCTAGGCAGCATTTGCCTTCCCTGGCCCAAGAAGATGTTGGTGGGGAGGAGAAAGTACTGGAACCTCCTTCTACTCGTGGTCCAAGCAGATGTTGCCTGTGTCAGCGGAGGAGCCACTGTCTCACTTCTGCTGGGGCTGTGTCCGCCTGGTGCCTTCTGCGAAAGCTTTGACCTACTGCTGGCATCGGGGAAGGTCTCACACGCCTTCTCCCAGGGACACGTGTGGGAGCTGATGTCCTGCGTGCACCAAAGCCAAGGGGCAGGAGGGGCTGCTGTGCCCACTCCGAGAAAGGATTGGCCCTCGCTGTTTTGCAGCTGAGGAAATCAACTCATTTCCATCTTGAGCGACTCCTTCACCCCCTGCCTCATGTCCTCTGCAGTTGTGCAATGTTTATACTACAGGCAGAAGTGTTTTTTCACAACTGGCTGTCCAGGGCACTGTATTTAAGTATCTTTGTCCTGCTGGAGAACTGCAGATATTTTTGAGTGTTATTTAGAGCTGGATTTTTTGATGAAAGCACGCCTCTCTGGTCTCCTTTGAGATCTTGCTCGCTGTTGTCATTTTGTCCCACACCACCTCTACAGATCCTAATCCACCAGCAACGTGTCCTCCCTCAGGCAGCCAGAGCCTGTGGGTTGTGCTGCTGAAACCAGGCGATGGGAGCAGTTCCCACAGGTCCCGGTGGGCTGCCAGGAAGGGACCTTTATGGTTCTGCAGAGGACTGATGTTCCAGCTGGTGATCGTGTTAGACATGGACAAAGCTTTCCATCGCTTGCTTTGTGACTGAAAGCGCAGAGGTCTGAGCACATGTGGTTTGATTTGATGCAGGCTCTTTGCCCGCATCCCCACACTGTGGGAGCGTGCTTGGATTACGAGGCTGCTTTAGGGCGCAGGAGAGGATGTGGGGTGTGTGCTCTGGTGGGGCTACCTTGGCCCTCTTGGTGAGGAGAGGGCTCCTGGGCATGGCCTGGGCTGCGAGCTGCTGCTTTTGGGGCGGCACGTGTCCCTTTCCGAGAGTGGATGGAAACCTTGTCTGAGCTCCCTTCATCTGAGCCCTGTGACTGTGGGTGTGGATCCTGTAGGAACAAAAGACAAAGAAAGGCAATTGATAAAATCAGGGCTCATGGCAGGATGGCTGATTTAAAAGGCTAGTTCCCAGCTGGCCCGTTTAAAAAGCTTCCAGCTCTGCTAGTAGATAGGGTTGTTTTCCCAAGGATATGCCTCTGAGCAGCTGTAAAAAGGTCCTGCTGCCTGATAGAAAGGCGTGGTGAAAGGTTTTTATTCGCTGCTGTGGATTGATTGGAGTACAGATGCTCTGGAAGACGTGCTGCATTATTCATGTGGTAGGTACCTTTGCTAAAAGCTAATGCACAGCCTGGAGGCTCTGAGCAGTGGTACAGCCCTTTGTGTGGTTGTTGATTCACTGGAGAGCCTGGGCTGCTCTTAAGCTTTTTTTTTTTTTTCTGAATACTGAGATTGATAAAGCAAATCAAGGAATGTGAGACCACTTAGCTAATGGCTCTCCACCTCCTTTCTTGTTTACAAACGATTTCCACTTTTTAAAATAATGCATTATTCATACAAAACTGCTTGCTAGACTGGTCCTGTTTGTGAGACTTCACTGGTAACTCAATTTTCTTGTGTCGCCGACTTAAGCTGCTTCCCTGGCAGGGCTCAGGTGTCTGAGGTGTGGTGTGCATGCCAACCTGCGGTTTGAAAACCGAGCCAAGCACCTGCAGTACCAGTATGCCACGCTGGATCCTCCGTCAGTGCACATTCAGTAGCATCTTTACGCAGGAAGATTCCAGCTGTTGATGCAGATGCCAGGGCACCCACCCCCAGCTGCAGGGCTGCAGGGGACAGCTTTGCATTTCAGCTTGCTGGCTGTGATGGGAGGCCTCATGCAGGGCTGAGGGTGTCAAGCTCTGAGACACAGGGCTCTTTTTTTTCGTGGGAAGAGGCACAACTGCAGCATGCATGCCTGAACCTGGGCTGCCTGAGCCCCCAGAGATCCGCTTCTGAGCTGCTGGCAGCTTTTTCTCTTTGCACCACACCTGGTGGGACAAAGGCCCTGCAGGATTCAACAAGACAGACTTTGTGGCCAGCTGTGGCCACTGACTGGTTGCGCTGGTCCGTGGGCCAAATGCACAGGAAGGCAGCCCGTGGACACGTCTCTTCTGTAGCTCCGTTTGCTGTCTTTTCGCAGCTCGCTGTCGAGTGTCATGGTCAGAGCCATGGTCCCACAGTCAGGGTGTCCAACTGGGGACTCTGAACTGACAACTCTCACCAGCAAGGCAACATCCTTGTAGGCAGCATTGTGCTTCACAGTCTAGTTTTGTGGAAGAGGGAGCTGCTTCTGTTTGTGCTTTGTTGGGTGGAACCGAGCTGTGAAGCAAGATGTGAAAACCACTGCATCTGTGCTGGTTATCACTTCTCGTAACAATAAACCTGTAGCCTCTAAAACTGGAATATTTTTCACAACTAATATTGTTTGACAGGACACGTACAGGTGGCGTTTAAAGCTCTGGGCAGCTGCGTGATTGTGTGGTCTGGTCGACTTTGGATCCAAAGGAATTTTTACTGATAATTTCCCTTGATGATGTTGTTACACAGCAGAAGTGGAATTTGGACGGTGAGGTGTGTCTGGGTGTGCGTTACCTCTTCTCTTGCAGATTTGCCTTCGAGAGCATCCACAGCTTGGAGTGGATGCCACCCTAAGCTCTGATGGTCGCCAACCATCTGGTGTGACAGCTTTGAGATAAACTGGACCAGAAATCGAATGATCTGTGCTGGTTTGGCACCAGCCCGGGAGGTCAATAACTTTGTCACCGGTAGGTGACAAGGTCCTGAGGGCTCCAGTTTTGTCTTGAAGCTCAACACAAACCTTAGTAACACGTCTGTAAAACGCAGAAGACTTTCATATGTGTGCGTCCTGCAAACTACAGGTGACACTGTCACTCCTCTCTTTGCTTTCGGGGTTGCCTTTTTGCAGATTTACTTGTCCCACATTTTAAAACTTTGAGGGTGGAAGCATGCGGGTGGGTTTTTTTTAATAAGAAATGCAAACTCGAAAATGTAAACCTGGGAGCCTCGAATTAGTGAAAAACGTTGCCCGGATGAGGGCTGGAGCCAGGGTGCCAGCCTGTGACGTGGCTGCAGCAAACCCACGCTCTGGGGCGGGTGGAACGCTGAGGGGCCATATGGCCGAGCTGCTGCGTGCGGATGCCCGTCCCCTGCCTGCGCTGCGGGGTGCAGGCAAATGGCTGGCAAGGAACAGCAGCCGGACACGCTGGACCTAAGAGGTAGATGATGGATGCCTTTCAAAAGTGATCTCGTAGGCTGCAGTGCATGCATTTTTCGAAGCAAATGTTCTCTGGGAGCTGTTGCCCAACCCTGTCTTATGTGAGAGAAGACAGTTTATGTTTGGAAATGGCTGGAATATAAGGAGGAAGGAAAGAAAATGGCTTTACTAGCTTTATCTGCTGAGCTATAAGGTGTCAGCTGCAGTTGCTGTCTGGATTTCTGGAGCTGTTGCTTTCCACGTGCTGCAGAGCACCAGCACCTCTGTGCACTCTGTTAGTACCTCTGGGCTTTCCAGGCCTATTTACACCAGAGTACTTCTTCAGTAGAGACTAAAGCCTGTAACTATATCAATACAATCAGACCTGTGCTGCTCATCCACCTTGGTCTGCAGATACTTACCTGGAAGGGGTGCTCCTCAGAGAGGAAGAGGTGAGGATGCTCTTCATCCCCATCCTGCCTGCAGATAACCATGTCTGCACAGGTGCAGTTTCGGGTGTGCTGAGCCAGACCCGGCGCAGGCAGGGCTGTGACACAGCCCGTCCTGCAGAGAGATGCCAGGAGGCTCGGTGCTGCCTCTGGCTTCTCACAAGAGGAGCAACCTGAGGAAGTGCTGTGACAGGCTCACTGGTCCTGAGTTTGGGCTCCTGGGTGTTGCTCCAGATCTCTGGTCTCAGGTGAAGCAAGGACTCTCCTCCTGCTGCAGATGAGATTTTCTGTGGGTGACCAGCTGACAGTAGAGATGTTTGGTGTGCTCGCCTGGAGCTCAGTCTCAAGGATTGGAAAAACCTATTTCCGAGCCCTGTGAGAGCACAAGCTTGGAGATCCTGAAGAACCTGCCCCCTGGCAGGCTGCTGTGAGCAACGAGCAGTTTTCTGTCCTGCATGTGGTCCAATCCCTGGAGCACAGTGAGTCCTGGGCTCCTGGCTGCTGAGCCAGTTACCAGAGTTGCCTGTTGCGACTCTTGGTGTGCCCTGTGATCAGCCCAGCAGGACAGTCCTGGCTGGCAGACCTCACAGCTTCCATCCGTATCGACTTCTCAGAGGGACAAACGCAGAGCCCCTTCCCACACCTGGCTAAATTCCTCTGCAACTGCACGAAGGGGTGAGTGGTCATTTGGGCTACAGCGAGGCAGGTGAGGTCGGTCAGAAACGTGGGGATCCCAGCCAGTGCAGGCTGCAAGACACATGAAGAACTGTCCGGAATTAGCTCAGACCAATTAGCAGATGGTCCTTGAGGGCTCTGCAGAGGGTGGAGCTGATTCCTGAGCTATAGGCAGAGGGAAGCTTGAGTCTCTCCATAGGGAGAATATTAGAGGAACAAGAAATAAAACAGAACATGTGACTGGTAATTAGGACAAAGGAATAAATAATAAACAGGAAACCAGGAGGAGCAGGAACCCTGCAGAAGGGCAAGGCTCTGGTTTGAAATTGTCTTGATGAGCTGAGGAAATGGCATGGGAAAATTGAGATGCAGCTCAGCAGCGAGAGGTTCAGGTCTTCAGACGATGCTGTTTGATCAGACTTGTCAAGTCTCTGCAGAGGAGTGTCAGGGGCTGCAGCTCACTCCAGAATGAGCACAACCCAGTGACGTGCTGCAGCCAGAAAGCGACAAACACAAACAGAAGAGTATCTGGTAAATTATATAGGAAGCATCTGTTCATTGATATTAGTAAAACAGATAAATGCCAGTTTTAGGCACCACTGCTCTGCAAAAGTACAGACCAGCCAAAGAGAATGGGAGCAAGAAGGATGAATTCATCTGCTGTTGAGAAAATGTGGCTGGCAGGAGGAGAGTGGGGTGAAAAATGGAGGAGTCTGGAAAGCTGTGTGTGAGCTGTGGAGGGAATCTTGCTGTGAGAAAAAGGGAATAGTCTTTTTCCTGCGACGGGGCTAAAGAGGGCGAGCAAGGGACATTGCGCAAAAGGAGATGTGATTTTGAAAGCAAGGAAAAGCTTTGTAATCGTAAAGGCAGATGGGTGTTCGGATAAATTTTGTGGGAAGAGGATGGCGTGTCCCTTCCTGGAGAATTTCAGACAAAGCACCTCAGGGATCTGCCTCAGCAGGAGGATCTGCTCCAGGATCTTACCAGGCAGGGAGAGGAGACTGACTGTCCTATAGTTTCCCAGTTCATCCTTCTTTCCCTTTTTGAAAATGGGGATTATGTTTCCCCTTTTCCAGTCAGTGGGGACTTCAGCTGATTGCCATGACTTTTGGAATATAACAGAGAGGGGTTTCGCAACGTCATCCGCCAGTTCCCTCAGTACCTGTGGGTGTATCCCATCAGGTCCCATGGGCTTGTACACTCACAGGTTCACCAGATAGTCATGAACCTGATCTTTGGTTACGATGGGCAGTTCGTTCATCCAACCCCTGCCCTTGCCTTCTGTGACTATGTGGACTTCTGTGGCTGGAGCCCTTGCCAGTGAAGACAGAGGAAAAGCAGTCACTGAGAACCTCAGCCTTCTTCAAATCACTTGTCACCAGCTCACCCGTTTCCTTTCTGAGGGGTCCCAGACCTTCCCTGGTCTTTTTCTTACCATTAATATACCTGTAGAAACTTTTGCTGTTTCCCTTGATCTCCCTGGCTAGATTTAATTCTAACTGAGCTTTTGCTTTTCTAACCTGGTGTCTTGTGCTCGGGCAGCTTCCTTATATGCCCTACTCTAGCTGTCCTATCTTCCACTCCTTGTAAAGTTTCTTTTTGTGTGACAGTGTGTCCAGAAGCTCCTTGCTCATCCAGGCAGGTCTCCTAGCGTTCTTTCCTGCCTTCCTCTTTGTTGGTATACTTTGCTCCTGGAATGAGAAGAAGAGGAAAAAAATGGACTTCCAAGACCTCTGGTGATCTGCCTCTGTTCCACAGGTCTGTCCTGCCCGAGAGGCGTGTAGGTGTGTAAACAGGGTGGTGAAAGTCCATTTCAAACTTAAGCCTGCGGCACTCGGCCAGTAGGTATCTCCCATTTTTCAGGAGCCGCTTATCCATTTGAGGACCTTCATGCCAGCCTCGTGCTGCCTTCTCACTGATGAGGAACCATGCTGGTGCTGGAACGTGAGTGCAGTGTCACAGATTTCGGCCTTTGTCAGTGCAGTGTGGTTTGTGAGGCCGGGTGAGTGTTTACAAAAGCTGTGCTGACTCTCCACCTACCTCACTTTTATCTGTTTACCTGCTAACTTTGTTCTGGTTTTTACTTCTTTGATGTCATTTTCCTCTCCCCAGCCGCCCTTGAAAACCTTCTGAGGTTGCTTTCTTGCTTTCCTCATCTGGCTGGATTTAGATGAGAGAGTGCACGCTGTAGTCCAGCTATTTTTGTTGCTTTAAGTCAGCTGGCTGAGCTGCTCCTTGTTTTCCTTCCCCTGGGCATGGCCTGTCTGAGGAGTCCCTGGCAGGCAGAGCTGCGTAATGGGAACACACAGGGAAAGTTCTGGTCTGCTCTTACCGTGCCTGCTCAGGATGCTCTCCCTGGAGATCGCTGCCCAGATTTCACAGGGTCATAGCACAGCGGGGGGTAGAGGCACCTCTGGGGATCGCCGGGTCCAACTGCCAGCTCAGGGTAGGCTCACCTGCAGCAGGTTGCTCAGGGCATTGTCTGGCTGAGTTGTGAGTATCTCTAGGGATGGAGACTCGATGGCCTCCCTCAGCAGCCTGTGTGCCAGTGTTTGACCACCCTCACCATAAAATAGTTTGTTCTTCCATCCAACTGCCTAATCAAGCTCAGGCTGAAGGGTCTGCGATCCGCCAGGTCCTCTGTCTTGCCGTTTTTGAAGGTAAACATGACATTTGCTTTCTTCCAGTTATCAGGAACACCCCCCAATGGCCATGTGCTTTCAGAGAAAACCAAGAATGAGTTTGCAACAGCAGGGGCCACCTTCCTGGGCTCTGTGGGAGCATCCCATCAGGCCTTTGCGCATGTCCTGGCAGTTTCAATGTTCCCTGACCCGATCCTCCTCCACCAAGGGCAAGCCTTCCTTGCCTTGGACGTTTCACAGGTCTTGGGGCCTTAGGACACCTGATGATTGGTCAGAAAAAACGAGGGCAACATCCACAGCTTCAGCCTTTGCCGTGCCCTTTCTCGCCAAGTCCCCATTCCCACTTGTAGCAAGTCCACATTTTCCCTTCTTATCCTTTGGCTGATGATGCACCGGTAGAAATCTTCCTTGTTGCCCTTCACATCCCTTACCAGATCCAGCTCCAGGGGAGCTTTAGCTTTCCTGAGCCTAGCCCTGCCCCTTTGGACAGTGTCTCTGTATTCCTCACGGGACACTTGTCCCGCTTCCGCCTCCTGTGTGCATCCTTTTCTATGGCTGAGCTCTATGAGGATGTTCTGGTTCATCCATGCAGGTCTCATGCTGCCTTTGCTTGTTCTCTGGTATTTTGGACCAATTTGAACTGGGAGTAGGTGAACCGAGAAAATCCTGCTGTGGTTGTGCCTGAGAAAGGATTTAGTAGCTTTTGTGCTGCTTAGAAGGTGTTCCTCATCCCTTTAGTTGCACTTTTTTTTTTTAATATTAAGTCTGTCTAACATATTATGAGCCACTTTATCTTCTTCAGTTGGCTGCAGTTTCAACCTCTCTTGTTCCCAGTATGGTGCTGTTGAATATTTCCATGCCAACTGCAAGGACTCAACTATTTTTGCTGCTTCTTCTGTCACTCCTTTGCAAGAAACTTCCTCATTTGAGCTTGGAACTACTCGCTGAGCCAAAACAGAGTTGCAGTTGATCTTTGTGCTTTCTGCCTTCTCTGGGCAAAAGAAAAGATTTATGTTTCCTTTAAAAAGAGATCTGAAAAGTGAATATCTGTTATGGCACCTGCATCTTCTGGTGCACTAGCAGCAGCCTCCTGGGTACCAGAGCACTGGAAGATGGGCTGTGTGATACCGCTGCCTGCTGTTGGTGGTCCTTTGCGACAAGATAAAGAACTCAATGTTTAGCTCCATGTCAGTTCTTATCAATATTTCCTCCGTAGTGACAGCAGTGTACGCCATGCAGCCTGACACAACCTTCCACGCCATAAGACAAGGGATGCTTAAAATGAGAAAAGACAGCATGCTTTTTCAACATGAGGTTGCGATGGCTGTACGTGGGTTTGGTTTTGGTTTATTGATGCATCTTCTCTTTGGAAGAGCTTGTTATAACTGAGGTGTTACCAAGCAGCAGAAGACACGAGAGAGGAGCATTTGCCTTCGTGATAGAGACCTTCACCACGGGGAAGCAAGAGCTGCTAACAGGATGAGATGAGGATGGTCCCAAACCAATGAAGCAAATCGCTGTGAATCAACAACCAAGGAAATCAAACAAAAAGGGGCGTCTTGGCAAACTCTCCATCTGCCTTTGCAACAGGACAAGTGCAGGACAGTGCAGGAGTTCCCTTGGTGTTCTCAGGGCTCTCCTTCAGTTTCGTTGCAGGCTACAGACCAGGGACTGCCTTTCCATCTGCCTGCTGGTGCACAAGACTTGGTGTCTGTGATGTACCCATGTCAATGGTGACCCTGCCGTTAAGAGACTTACCAGGCCAACCCCGCAGGCATCCCCCAGGCTGCTAGTGAGTCCTCCCTGGCGCAGCAGGTGGGGGTCTCAGCTCGTCAAGGCCATACATGGAGAGCCATGAGCAGAGGTCTCTGGGGGTAGGTCAACCTCAAAGGCTGCTGCAGGGCACCAGAGAGGGGGGTTCTTTCTCCCAGGGATTTGCAAGGCACAGCTGGGGAAAGCTGCAGCCATGCTGATGTGTCACTGGGGGTGACATTTCTCTGAGCCACGGGATTGTTCGCTAGCATCTGTGATCGCATCTGACTGCTGCTCCTGATGGAGGGGGAAAGAAGAGGGTGGAAGCAGGGTCAGGTGTGAAGAGCTGGCAGCTCTAGTGAAGCCACTTGGGAAAAATATTTGTGAGGGGTGGAACACCAATGGTTCATCCAGACCATGCTCCAAGAGGCTGACTGCTCATACCCAAGTCTAGTCTGTGTTAGCCTAAGAGAGTATGTCCTGTCTTCCAAAACCCTCCTAGGAAGAGTGTGTGCTACTTGCAGAAAGCTGTATCTTGCTCGATACTTTATTTTGCACAGGGACACATTTGCCCATTACGCTGTTTCCAGTGAAGCCCTTTTCATTGCCATGAAAGCTGGTGGCAAACAAGGACACATGGGATGAGAAATGGAAATGCAGCACTAGTTGCTTTTGGCTGGAAAGTGGCACCTGCAGACTAGCACAAGCAGACACTTTTGTCATCGTCTGCTTGTTTTGTGATCCCTGCGCTCCTGTCAGGGTTGCAGCCAACAGCCTTTTCTCTGCATGAGGCAAGAAGAAAGGGTGAGAAATGAGTGTGGAGCAGTGTGATGTTGAAAGTTTTAAAGCCATCTGGAAGGGAGAAGTTCCTCTGCCTGCTGTTTTTTCAGTGCCTGTCACTCTGCTCTTGTTTAACTGCATGGGCAGGGCGTGCTGGAGCGTGTGGGCTGCAGCACCATGTCTCGGGGAGAGAGATCTTTGCCTTCTGGAAGAAGTGACAGTAACTTTTTCCAGAGTAAATATAACAATGTGATGTGTGTACCTTTGCTAAAACCGTCCCAGTCTAGCTGGGTGGACCTGGGACTTGGTAGGCTTGGTTGGTCAGTTTGCTGCTGAGAGCAGCTGTTTGCCAGTGGAAGTGCTTGAATGTGAGTCTGGCTCGTGTTCCACCTCGAGGTGACAGGAGATGTAGAAAAATACTGACCTTGCTGACCTGATGTATGTTCTGCATTGCTTCCCAGCGGTGCCCTGGTGCTGGCTCGGTCAGAGCAGAAGGTTTTGGAGCAGCCTGCTCCGCAGCTGTTCCTCTGCTGAAGTTCAGCAAGAGGCAAGGTGCACCAAGAGCGCATCTGTGGGGAGACCAGGGGTCAGCATCTCCTTCAGGTGGAGACGCTGAAACCAAGACCTTGTGCCTGTGTGAGGATTGCACAAGCCTGGTTTGGGGTCAGGCAGCAGATATCTTCTTGCTTCAGCATGAATCTCTTGTGGGGACGGCAGAGTGGGGAGAGAAGCACTTTTTATGTTTTCCTCTTTGGAGCTTTTTGTGGAGCTCTCTTGTACAGTCTGCTCCGTGTGGAACCATGTCATTAAATTTACAGAGCATGAGTCACGTCGTGAAATTTACAGTGCACGAGGCTGGCTCTCAGGCAGAAAACCAGCAGTATTTCATGATATATTAATTACCTTGTTTAAAGTAATGTATTTAACTGCTTCCTTTCTGCAAGTCTGGGGGTACTATTTCCCATGTG
This sequence comes from Apaloderma vittatum, assembly GCF_000703405.1. Taxonomy (NCBI): domain Eukaryota; kingdom Metazoa; phylum Chordata; class Aves; order Trogoniformes; family Trogonidae; genus Apaloderma; species Apaloderma vittatum. The sequence continues at coordinate 32,771 of NW_009723642.1, read as the reverse complement.
CAGCTTGGTGTTGGGTGTAGGGCTGTGCTAAAGCTGACCTCACGTACATCTCACTCTCGCCATCTGGGTCTAAGCATTAATCTCATTGCCATTGGCAGAGACAAGATAATTGAAAGTGCTTTTTGAGTCTCCTAGTGCGGCAGGATGAAAGGCACAGACTCAGCTCTTGAGAAGCTAAGACCAAGTTTATTAGCAAGAAGCACTATTGGTGGGTTACAAACAAGAGAGCAGACTATGCAGCCAGGGTTGTTATTAGCTCATGTACTCCTTCAGTCACTCTTATCACACAGGGAGAGCAGATTTTCCCAGGTCTGTTTTGATCACACTCTCCTGTTCACTCCCAGGCACATCTTGTGTACAAGAAGCCTCTTATCTGTCCATTCTCACGAGCAAACTCCCAACATGAGCTGTACTTGGCTGGTCAGGGTCTCCTTTGATTATTACCAAGCAAGAGCTACGTACTTGTTTAGAAGAGAGCTCAAGGACAAAAGTCTTAATTCTGCAACACAGTGCTGCCAGCGCCGCTAACTGTAAAATGCAGGGTATCCACAGTGCCAGGACACAGATAAGGCAGGAGTGTGTGCTGAGGAGGTCAGCTCATAACAGTGTGTGGAGCCACACCTGAGAGCTGGTATTTCTAGGAGATAAGGTGCCCATCAATCTTCTTTCAGGTCTTCCTCAGGGCATAAGGAAAATAATTTCCTGGTCTGTACACCCTCCAGCTCCTGGCACTATTGATGCCAAGGATATCAAAGATGCAAAGGATATTGAAGACAGTAAAAGGCAGAATGAAGTCCTGACAAGGTCTTGAATTTCTAGGCTGTTTAGGGCTGGTGTGGCTGCTGTGGGTCGTTCACGAAATGCTGTGCATAGGAGGAGAGGATGCTCTCGGTTGGGTCTGGAGTAGGGTACCATATGTCTGGATATTCTTAAACGTATTTCACTTTTTCCATGTGATTGTTTTGCCCAGAAGTGAGAGATACTCCTCTAGAGTTCACAAATTTGATGCACAGTGCAGTTAATCCTAGGGCAAGTGTGATGCAGTAGAGCAAGTGGGGATGTGCTGGCCTGTGGTGAAGCACGTGTTCTGTCAGCTGGACGTGCATACGCCTGTTAGTTTTGTCTGGCGTTTCCTGGTGAGTGGTACATGTGCCACAGCACAGCTCTCACAAGGCTGCTTCTGAGTGCTGCGGACGTCGACAGACTTCACAAAGATCTCGCGTGTCTGACGAGGAGCTAGGACGTTGGCAGTCAGGTTTCATGGGTGAGTCATGAAAAGCTAAGTTTTCATAAAGAACCTTGGGAAGGAGTCATAGCTAAAGCAGAGTAAAATACCTTCAGTGCTGCTATGTCGGATTTCTGAAGACAAGTGGGGGACCTGGGTTTTCTGACATGTGGGTGTTCCTATGTTCATGTCTAGTGAGCATGAGGGAGCTGAGCAGGCTGTGCCTGAGGCTGTCAGAGTTGCCCACTGGTTTTCTGGGCATGTTTTCAGGTGCAAACGTGTTCGGAGCACGGGGCTGAGAATTGCTGTGGCTTTGCTGGTTTATCTGATAATGTCAGACCCAACTGCTGAGCCAAGGGCAACATGACTCTGCCTTAAAAAAAAAAAAAGAGAAAGAAAGAAAAAGTCTTGCCAGCAGCAATCTTACAGATCAATTCTAGGTTGATTCTCTTCTGGTCTTCCTTGCATGAGCCATTGCTGGCTCTTCTTGCTGCACCTTTGACTTAACTTGTGCATGCACAGAGATGGGCTGGGCACAGGCTGGTTTTCCAGCAAAGCCTGCGCTCGGTGCTGTACACAGAAGACATCTCCAGAGGTTTCTCTTCTCGCCCTCAGAGGTCCATTACTCTGGGACAGTTGTTCAAGTCCTCGCTGCTTGCAAGCGGCTGGACCAGACAAAGTTCCCGCAGTCAGAGACCTGGGATTCTGTGAAGACCCCTGTTCCTAGCAGGTGGGAGAAGCTGCAGTCGTGACCTCACCTCCTGTGCCTCCCTCTGCTTGACCAGGCGTGTGGACTGAGACCTCAGCTCCAGCTGCCTCTCGGGGTGCAGATGAGCTGCCCATGGGCACTGCCCGGCGTGCAGGGAAGGTCTGCACGCCCCTGCTGAGGGCGCTGGGCTGCTTGCTGCCCCACAAGCAGCTGAGGGGCGCTGGGAATCGCGGCACTGCAGCTTCAGCCCTTACCTGCTGTGGCACATCCAGGCTTTTCAGGACCTTGGGCTCTGCCCATGCTGGCTTATCCTGGTCAGATGTGGCATTAATATGCCTTTTTTTTTTTTGGAGGTGATGGTGCAAGGCTTTGCAATGAAAAAGCAGTCCTGTCTTGCTGACAAAATACTGGTGTATTTTCCTGCACTTTCTCCCTCTGTCCCTTGTACCTGTTACTCGTTGCTCATTTTTGAAGATAGCTGCCCCTGCAGAGAGCAGTTTTCATGGAGTGGGGAAGAAATGTCCCTGTAGGAGGAACAGCCAGGAGAGCTGAGCTTGCAAGACAAACTCCAGGTTTATTGGGCTGAAAGTTCAGGCTGTGGAGGTGTGCAGGCTGATGTGTTGCCAGGGGCATTTACAGGGCAGTACAAGATACACGTGGCCAAGATCCAGAGGCACTAAGAATCGCAGAAGAGTTGTGGTTGGAAGTGATCCTTTGAGATCATGTGGTCCAAGCAGGATCAACTCAAGCAGGTTGCTCAGGACTGTGTCTTGTCAGGTTTTAAGTGTCTCCAAGGATGGAGACTCCAGAACCTCTTTGTGCAGCCTGTGTCAGTGTTTCACTACGCTCGCAGGGGAAATAAAAAAAGTGTTTTGTTGTATCTGAAGGCAGAGCTGGGCAAAAAATGCTTGTGGCCAGGCAAGGGGAGGAAGGATGGTTTTCACAGCATCTCCCATCCAGTGCTCAGGGAGCCTGTTCTGGTGCAGCTGGCAGCAAGGTGTATTTTCCGTATTTTGGTTTGTGTCGGTTGCTTCTTGTCCTGTTCCTGGGCACTGCTCAGGAGAGCCTGGCTTTGTCTTGTTTACTCCCTGTCCTGAGGTTTCTGCAGGTGTTGGTAGGACCCTCCTGAGCCTGCTTCCTCCAGGTGAACGCTCGCAGCTCTCTCAGCCTCTTCTCATGTGAGAGAGACTCCCAAGCCCTTCATCATCTTCATGTACCTTGGCTGGTCCGGTGTGTCCGTGTCTCTGTTGCGCTGGGGCCCAGACCTGGGGCCAGCAGTCCAGGTGCCTCACCAAGTGTTCAGGTGTGTCTCCCCAAAGGATCCCCTCCCTCCACCTGCTGGTACCAAGGCAGCTCAGAGGGCCATGGGCTCACTTTGCTCCAGGGGTACGGTGCTGGCAGCTTGTTGTCCACGTGGGTCCACAGGTTGTTGAGCTGTTTTCCAGGCAGTTGGCACCCAGCACCTGCTGGGGCGTGGAATTACTCTTCTGTAGGTACGTGACGTGGCACTTTCCCTTGTTGAACCGTGGCCTCATTTCTCCGGGCTGTGGAGGTCCCTCTGGCTGGCAGCACAACCTCTTGGTGCATCGGCCACTTCTCCCTCTCAGCTGCAGGTGGGCTTTGCCTCTCCTGAGCCCACCTCTGCACAGCTGGTGGCGTTAAAGTTGGGGGGGGTTTGCAGCCTGTGACCCATGGAGCCATCTCTGGTGATGCTGCAGCTGCCTGCTGCCCCCTGCCCCCAGCAGTGAGTGCAAACGGTGAGGTGAACACAGAAATGTGTCGCTGTGATGCAAAATTATCCTGCTCTGCTGCAGGACTTGCCCAGGATGGAAGAGGAATCAAGGTGGGTTTGTCTCCAAGGAGGCAATGTGTGGAAGGCTGCTGGTGGACCAAGTGGCCACCTCTGCTCATGGCCAGGAAGCCAGTTCCTTTCTGCAAGGAAGCTGTTTGGAGCAGTTGACAGTCTTGCAGGGGTGGAGAGTAAGAGAGGAAAGACCAGTTATCTCTGCCTGTAACAGGGGGTGACATGATGTTTGTTCTTCCAAAACAGGTGCTCGGGAGGTGCTCAGGTGCAGCCCTGTTGTGTTTTTGTTTTGCCCAGCTCAACTCTTCCCATCTCATCTGGCTGTCCATGTGTCTCGCTGCACTGTGCTTGTGTGGATACCCTGCATTTTACAGTTAGCTGTGCTGGCAGCACTGTGTTGCAGAATTAAGACTTTCATCCTTGAGCTCTTTTCTAAACAAGTACAAAACTCTTGCTTGCGAGTAATCAGAAGAGACCCTGACCAGCTGAATATAGCTCATGTTGGGAGTTTGCTCGTGAGAATGGACAGATAAGAGGCTTCTTGTACACAAGATGTGCCTGAGAGTGAAGAAGAGTGTGATCAAAACAAACGTGGGGAAAATCTGTTCTCCCTGTGTGATAAGAGTGTGATTGGAGGAGTACACGAGCTAACAGCAACCCTGGCTGCATAGTCTGGTCTCCTGATTGTAACTCACAAATAGTGCTTCTTGCTAATAAACTTGGTCTTAGCTTCTCTCAAGAGCTGAGTCCGTGCCTTTCAGCCCACCACATGCTTGGAAGTGGCATCAAGCACTTTTGCGCTGCAGACAGGTCGTGGTGCTTGAGGGCACTCCACAGCCCCTTTTGGGAGGAGGAGATATGTCAGGAACTGACAGCTCCTTGCATTCCAAGCTGGGGAGACCCGTTCTCAGAGCCGCCTTCTCTGAGACCTGTGTCAGGAGGGAGCCCACGTTGCTGCCAGCTGCACCAGAACAGGTTCCCTGAGCCCTGGATGGGAGATGCTGTGAAAGCCATCCTTCCTCCCCTTGCCTGGCCACAAGCATTTTTTGCCCAGCTCTGCCTTCTTGCCTTGTGGTGCTTTCTGCTCTCTGTGTTGAGAGGAAGGAGCAGGGATGCCTCCCCTCTTCCCTCTGGCCAGTTCCTCACCTCCACCTTCAGCCCTGGAGAGAGCACATGGAACTCAGTCATACCGTGTCTCCCAGAAAAAACATGATGTGGCATCCAGCAGAATGAGGAGCCACGAAGATGATTAGAGGGCTGGAGAATCTCTGCTCTGAGGACAGGCTGAGGGAACTACGGTTATTCAGCTTGGAGAAGGCTCCGGGGTGACCTGGTAGCGTTCCAATACATGAAGGGGGCTACAGGAAAGCTGGGGAGGGACTATTTAGAAGAGTGTGGAGTGACAGTACAAGGGTCAGTGGCTTGAAACTGAAAGAGAGTAGATTTAGATTAGATAGAAGGGAAAAATTCTACACCAGGAGGGTGGTGAAGCACTGGCACAGGTTGCCTGAGGAAGTTGAGGGTGCCCCATCCCTGGAGGTGTTGGATGGGGCTTGGAGCAATCTGGGCTGGCGCACAGAGGTGTCCCTGCCCACAGCAGAGGGGCTGGAATGAGATGATCTTCAAGGTCCCTTCTAACCTGAACCATTCTGTGACTGTGATTCTACACGCCTACTTATGCATTCACTATTGGGCCTACATTTATATATCGCACGGTATTTGGTGTGCTCAAGCTCTGATAGAGCTTCTAGGAATGCTGGCCTCTTTGCTTGGCAAGTGTCTTCCTGTAGGTGTCACGGCTTGCACTGTCCAAGAGCTTAGATGTGTCGGGGCTCCGCTGGGCCGTTCTTACCAACATCCAGCTGGGAGCTCATCCCTTGCTGAGCAGCATCCTGCCTGCTGCAGGGCTGGTGGCCACCTGGCTGCACGCACCGAGGCTGATTTGACCTAGTGAAGATGTGGGAGTTTTCAGCTGTAAATCACAAGGTTTTGGTACGGTTTAGTGGCACCATGCCCTTGATTTTCTCCAGTTCAGCTTCCTGTTCAGAGCAGGACTGTTAGGAACATGAGATCAAAGAGGATGTGGCTTTGTCTGTCAAGTCATGAAAGTGTTTCCAGGGATAGAGACCTGTCACCACTTGAGCAACCTCCAGTGCAAGGCTCTGCTCCACACTCCTTCCAGGCAAGTTTTTCCTAATGTCTGTGTGTTTGCTTTGTCTGGATTCAGCATCTCCCACCGTACCAGATGCAGTCTGCTGATGCTGCACCTATTCAGATTATTTTCCATCATATTTTATCCAAGAGTTTTTTCTTTTAACGCTGAGCTTTCTGCTGTGCCTGCAGTTGTGTCATGAGGGACACTGTTCCCTGGGATTTTCTTTGCCAATTTTATTATGTTCCCAGTCAAATCTTGTCCTGCTGTCTGAATTGCAGCTACTTAAAAATCCATTCCTGTGGCAGCTGAACCTTAAATCTACAGACTGAAATAGGAGAGAGCTGTTTTTCCCGAGCACTGTCCAAGCTTGGCCATTTAAATCCTTGTATTTCCTTTATTCCTTATCGCTATTAACATTTTACAGGTAGTCTGCAGGGGAGGTCAGTGTCTTGCTGTGTGTTCCTGGTCTCCAGAGCAATGGTCTCGCAATAATTAGTATTTGTCATGTGCTGGGTCACTCCTCTCTGCAGTGAACCCGTGAACCTTCAGAGCACACACTCTCTGCCACCTCAAGAGCAATTTAGCTTGAACTTCCTTGGAGCCAGGCAATTAATTTCATTTAGGAAAGATAATATTCTTTTTTAGAAGGAGCTGCTGCATCCAGGCAATACAGTGATTTCCTTTTTTCCCTGCTGTGAGTAAACCATAGCACCAAGGCTGTAATGAGCGTGAAGTTATTTGCTGCACCTCTGGGGCTGCTGGGCTAGCTCGCCAGCTGCATTTATCCTCAGCTTTCCTTCCACCTGTGAACACCCCTTCTTCCAAGATTAGCTTCATAGGATTGCTGCCTTTTTTTTTTTTTCCAAATAACTTGATTTTCTTTGGTTTTATTTGGGATTGGTAGCCCTTACTATGTCAGAGAACCTTTGTACCTAATGTTTTCTGCACAAGAAATTTAATCAGCTAAGAATATGGACAAATGCAGGGTTAATATAGATAAAACATGCCAAGGTATAAGTGAGCAAAAAATATGACTCTGAAAGCGACTGGTCATCTGTCAGGACTGATGTTTTACAGGTGTGTGTGTTTGCCCAGGGTGGGGTTGGCTTTGAGCTGTGCCAGTAGGTTGGAAGGAGGCAGGGAAGGGGACAGGACGTGTCCCAGCACTGTTCTCAGCCCAAGTCTTCCCGTGGGATGGGAGGTTTGTGGGTGTTTGTATTCGTGGTCGATTGTGAAGTTTCACTGTCCAGGATCTGGCAATGCGGAGTCCCGACATTTAATTTTCATCCGGAAAGGATGCGGTACAAGCCAGCACAAAGGATGTCTTAGTTTAGAATTGTTTATGTCCCTGCTTGTCAGGTGGTGATCACAGAACCACAGAATTGCTGAGGCTGGACAAGAGCTCCGAGATCCTCCAGTCCAGCCCGTGACCCAGCACCCCCACATCGGGAGGTGCTCTCGGCTCCCTGCCCTCGAGTGCTCGCTGCCCTGCAAACGCTTGTCCGCGTGAGCAAACTGCCCACATCTGGCTGTGGCTCAAAAGCTGCCTGGTTGGGTTTCCCTCTGGAACCGGAGTGTTGTTGATTCAGCACCACTGATAACGCGTTCGCCAACCCCACGTTGTGCTGACTGATCAGGGCAAACCTTCCCAGCCTGTGCCGGCAGTCCCAGCTGATTGTGTCTTACCCGGAGCCTTCTTGCCTGGTCTGTGTTTCTTTTCCTTTGGGCGTAAGATCTCCTCCCTGTCTCTACCATGTGCCTTTCACTGCTTAGGTCTTGTGGAAAGAGCGGGAGCTGACAGTCTGAAATGCCTTTTCTGCCCAGTGCTTGTAGTTCCCCATGTGAAATCTGCTGGAACAGTTCCATCAAGCCTCCCTGTCCTCTGTGGGAAGGGATTCCTGTGTTTAGCATGCCTTGTGCATCTCACTGAAGCACCATTTAAAATGCTGTCTATCAGAAGGCCGTGGTGCAGTTACAAACCAGACATGCAGAATGTCGTTGTCAGTGGGGAAAAAAACCCAGCAGGTGCCTATAACTATTCCTGTGATCTGTCAAAGCTCTTTTTTCCCTTCGTGTGGGTAAAATTTAGACTCTTTGGTCCTAAACCACCTGAGGGCTAAGCGAAGCGTGTGTCCAGGCTGGCTCATTCACTCTCCATATTTCAGGCTTTCCTCACCCAGGAAGTTTGTACCTTTTGTGCTTCCTGAGCTCTTTGCTACTGGGATTCATCTCCTCTAAAAACTGCTGCCATGCGGCCCCGCACAAGCGATGGGGACTGCTGGTGCTGGGGGAGGCTCTTTTCTGCCCTGCACCCCCCTCTCTCCACCAGTGATGTACAGCGGGTGCAGTGGCAGGTCGTGCAGAGAAAACCCACCTCTGCTGCTTGCTGGCTGAGGCTGGTGCCAGGAGCCCAGATGGGGAGGCTGAGCCCGTGCCGGAGAGCGGGCAGTGCCGGTGTGCGAGCTGTGCCGGGGCGACCAGTCCTCACGTCGGAGTGTGTTGTGTTTTTCCCCTCGCAGATGTCCTGGCACCCGCAGTACCGCAGCTCCAAGTTCCGCCACGTCTACGGCAAAGCTGCCAGCAAGGACAAGTGCTACGACTGCGTCCCCATCACCCACAACGTCCACGACAACCACTTCTGCGCCGTGAACCCCCACTTCATTGCAGTGGTGACTGAGTGCGCGGGCGGTGGAGCCTTCCTCGTCATCCCCATCCACCAGGTGAGCTCCGCCGAGGCGAGCCGGCTTTCGAGAGCATGTCGAGAGGCTGGGGCAGAGCTGGGCTTTCTGAGCAGCTGGATCACACCAAGGATGTTCCATTAATGCCGTTGCCTGAATTGCAGCGTGATGGAAGGGGCCCCAGCTGCCCTTGCAGGTGCTTCCTGGGCTGTGGGTGCCTTACGTTGCTGCTCGTGGTTTTTTAACACCTGCCTTCACTTCGTATCTCATTTGCCCTTCCATCAGCAGGAGCTGCGCTGTTCAGATGTGTGAATTAAAAAGCAGTTAGTAGATACAGAGGGCAAAGACTGAAAGGTGCTTTAGAGGCTTTAGCTGTGACCAAAGGAGAATGTGGTACGTTTTGCTCCACCTTCTCCTTTGGGAAAGAATGGGGACAGGTTTATCGGGCAACAAAGCTCTTAAGCTTCAAGCACTGATGCAGAAGTAACTTCCCTTTCAGAAATAAATCCTGTGTTTGTGGGTTTTGATGATTTAGGGATCTGATGAGAGGGAGAAACTGGCTGTCCGATGTTTATTGCTTTGGAAGAATTAGGCATGCATTAATGTGGATGAACTTCAGTACGAGATTATGAGCTCTCTGGAATCAGGGCAGAGCAGATGAAAGGCAGAAGTTCAACCTTTAATTAAAACTTAATTGATGGTCTTACTGCAATGCCACTTTTCAATACATATTTGCTGAGGATGGAAGTGAACTGGCTGTGCTTGAAGAACCGATCACAGGTCCTGGCCCTTCTAGACTCTTGTTTATTCATCTCATTTACCACTGGTGCTGTTCAGAGACAGCCCTTCTAAAACGAACCACCACCCTGTTTTTCTGGACTGAGTCACTTCTGCCCCCTCGACTGTGATCTGTTGAGGCTGAAGAACTTGTCTTTAGCACAGAGCTGCAGCTGTAAGCAGGCAGCTGCTGACAGTGGGATGTGGGGTGGGATCCAGGTCTCCAAGTGTTGGCAAAATGAGCTGAAGGTGCCTGCGCTGCTCACTATTCATCCTTCTGTCTTTTCACCTCAGCTTGGCGTGGCTCGTCTTCAGTAGCAGTTATTCCGTTCTTAACACCTGCTCAGGTACTCTTCCCAGATGGGAAATAACTGCTTGCAGAAGTCAAAGGCAGAACTGGAAGATACAGAAAATGATAATTAAAGTTCGTTGAAAATGTGAAGCTGCTTCTATGTGAGGAAAGGCTTTGTAGGTTAGGTCTCAGTCACTCTGGGGAGAAAAGACAAATGAGTGAGATACAGAAAACTGTGAAGAGGGTGGGAAAGGAGCTCTAGGAGCAATTCACAGAATGTCAGGGTTTGGAAGGGACCTCAAAAGATCATCCAATCCAACCCCCTGCCAGAGCAGGATCCCCTACAGCAGGTCACACAGGAACATGTCCAGGGGGGTTTGAATGTCTGCAGAGCAGGAGACTCCACACCCTCCCTGGGCAGCCTGGGCCAGGGCTCTGTCACCCTCACAATTCTTCTTGATTCGTGTGGTGAAGGGGATGCTGGAGGCCAGGGAGCAGACTGTCAGCAGCAGATGTGATCACCTCTGCAGTCCGCATGTGGAGCTCTCAGCTCTGGGTGCCAGTGACCCCAGAAGAATTCAGTGGTTCAAAGCAGGATGGAGTTACGCAGAAGGGTTGGTTTGTGATCTGTGCTTCTTCAGCTGCAGGTCCTGTGTGTAGTTCAGGAAATCTCTTGAGGGCTGGCCTCTGGTGGATCAGAGAGAGGACCTGTCAGTGCTGCTCTTCCTACAGCCCTTCTCCAGATACCTGTTCCTGGCCCGTGCTGGGTGGGGAAAATGGCCTCAGCCACCCACAGAAAGGGCTTTTCTGAATATGGGGCTGTGATACCAGTTACTTTTTTTCATTATCTACTTCCCAGCTGCAGCCAGGACATCATGTTTAGCCAAAATGGGAGATGGCAACTGAGACAGGGAGGACTGCACTTTCCCATGGAGGATCAACAATGTGCCCGGGGAGCTGCTCTTGTCCCTCCAGTGCTTTTTTTGAGTGCATTCCACACGTGCTGCTGGAGGGACTGCTTGCTTCAGGACGTGCTTGGATGCAGTCTCGAGCTCTCTCCATTTAACGCCCTCCTTGCTGGTTTGTTGTGCTCCTCTCCTGCTGAGTCATGGACATGGAGCTCTCTCATCTCTCCATGAATAAACACCGCTGCTTGCCTTCTGCATCGTCCTCCCTCCCTGAGAGCTGGGAAGTGAGGAAGGGCTGGAAGCAGCAGGGGTTTTTTAGGGAGGGAGCTCTTTGCTATAGACGCCCTCCTTTCAGCAGAGCTTTGCATTCAGCCTGGAGAAGAATGAGGTGAGTATCTGCCTCTTCTTGGAGAACGGTCTTCCATTGCAGGGTGTGTCATCAGGTCCTCGTGAAGATGTGCCACTGGAGCCAGGTGGGTGAGGTGACGGCACGTGCTTCTGTGTCACCGCGTGCCAAGGCTCAGGGGGCAATTTCGTGGCTTCCCTTTGAAAGACAAAGCCCTGTCTTTCTCGTCCTCTGGACTTGGTTGAGACTGCATCTGCCTCTTCCTTTGCGGCATGAAAGGGTAGTAAAATGAAAACAAAGTTCTGAGGGAAAGGGAAACGTTGGTGTCTTTCCAGTCTCTGGTCTGGCAAGGTGTCACTCCAGGTGTGAAAGGGAGAACATCTGTGGTTGTGTGGACATCCTGGACAGAAACTCCTCTGCTTTTTCTCTGGGGGCAAGGATGATGAAATAAAACCTGTGATGGCACCTCAGGCTTTACCGAACTGATGCCACAGGCGGGTGCTGTGCTGTGGTGACAAGGTGTGTTGGTGCCCTTCAGAGAACACCTGAGAGCTGGGGCTGACACGTCTCATGGTGATCTACCCTCTATAAATCTGCTGGGGGAGTTTTAACAGCTGTCCCACTAGGACTGTTTTTTTGTCAAGGAACTCCTAGTTTGGCTGCTTTTCAGAAATGCTGTGAGTTTAGACAGCGAGTGCTTGAGAAATCACTCGTTTTCAAGTTCTGCAAATGCCTGTGGGCGTCAGATACCTCTGCATGGATAATAACACATCCAGTTACTGAAATGATTTTTGATCCGTAGAGTAAAATTTCCCCCAGCACGTGAGGATCTTCACCTCCACATGCAGATGCGTGCCCGAGAGCAGCAGCCCTGCCTGTCATACGTGTGTGTTGGCAGCCCGGGGGTTTGTGTGTTGGGGGTCCCGGGCTGTCCCAGGGCTGCGGGGTGCATTGGGTCAGGTGGGGCCGGTGGCCAGGAGGGCAGGGGCTCCCTTTGCAGGGCTGGGCACAGGGAGGTGGGCGAGCCGTGCAGGATGGGGCAGGCAGAGCTCCGGGGAGCGGCCGGGCAGCCAGGCTGGGGGTGGACGGGATTCCCATCGGGATCAAGGGATCCCTGCGGAGCTGCCAGCCTGACACCAAGCCCTGCAGCCTCCCCAAGGACACCGTGGGCGGGGGAACGCTGCTTATTAAAGGCCTTTTATCTCTCTTCTGCCTTCCCAAGTCGCTGTTATGAAAGGGAATTGTTTTATAGTCTAAAAAAGCGCAGTCTTTTACATTTCAAAGCCCGCTGGGTATTCGGTTTAAAGCAGGTTAGTTCCAGTCTGTGTGACAAACTTGCCAGTGAAGCCACAATAGTTGTACATCGTGTCCTGCTTTGCATTCAAACCGTACCAATTTTTTTTTTTGCCTGGGAAAATTACATCCCAGCCACATCCAGGTTGGGGCCGTCACTGGCTGCCCTCTAAGGGCACACGCCAGCAGAAACGTCTGCTTTCCAGGAGGGCGTGCATTTGCGGTCATTTTGATTTGCGATTCTTCCGGGTGGGATAAAAGCAAGCAGGCAGCTTGCCACCGTGTATGTCCTTTGGTGCCAGCTCTCTGCTCTGGGACAGGTGTCTGGGATGCAGGACGGAGCCTGGAGCTCCCGTAATTCTGCTCCTGACAGGGAGCAGCAAGTGCTGCTCCAGCGTTCGTAAAATCCCCTTCCCAGCACACAGCAAATACCCTGACGTTGTAGCAGGGACTGTCTGCAGTTGGGTTTATCCTGGTGCAGCACAGCCCCCATGTGGCACAAGCCCTCGGTACCCCTCAGCACACCTCAGAATTTTTCCCAGTGAGGATGCCACCCAGACGTGGCACTTTCCTTTTGGAGGAACGCTCCTTGAATCGAGCGCCTGGGTTTAAACAGCATCAGAGAGAAACAGATAACTTGTTGAAAGAAAAACTTTATTTGCAATTCATCGCAGATGTCATGTTGCTTAAAAAATAAGTGCTAGCAGGCTGAAAAATAGAAGTGGAAACATTTTTTTCCTGCTTCTAAGAAATGTCTTCAGAAAGAGATTATGGTTGGGTTTTTTTGTTGGTTTGTTTTGTTCCCCAAAATCTGTAAAAAATGTGGAAGATTCAATTCATTCATACGTGTTTCCCCTCTAAGTCTTGTTCTGGTGTCTGAACTAAACAGTTACCTAATTTGAGCTGCTGCATGTGTACAGATCACTTGATAGCAGCATGTGCTCAGTGGGCACTTTTTCCCTTTTTTTTCGATATTATCATCAAGACTCGCCTTGCAAAGCAAAAGGGACAGCAAACCCCCTTCGCCACAGATGGAGAGCCCCCAGGGCACGTGCAGCACAACAAGCAGAAAGAGGCGTCTTGCTGGGGCTGTCCTGGATCTTCCTGAAAATGTCCTGAAATTCCACGACTCACCTGAGGTTTGATGATATTTGTTTTTTTCCAGACAGGCAAGCTCGACCCACATTATCCCAAAATATGTGGGCACAAAGGGAGTGTTCTGGACATCAAGTGGAACCCGTTCAATGACTTTGTAATAGCTTCATGTTCAGAAGATGCCACGGTAAGTTTACCAGCTTGTCCTCTGCATTATTACCCAGCCAACGTACTTTTTGGGGAAAGAAATAAAAAAAGCAAGAGCCTCACAGATGAAATATGAAAGTGTGTATATATATA
>NW_009723642.1:7087-19158 GCF_000703405.1 Apaloderma vittatum | reverse complement strand
AGATAAAATATGAAAGTGTGTATTATATTATATATTTTTTTTTTTTTTAGAAATACAGTTAGGTAGTAGTAAGATTCCTTTCTTTCTATTGAGGTCAGACCTGTGTGAACCTTTCCAGGTGATAAATCAAAATCAGTGTGAGGAGGAGATCTGTTTTGTGGGAGCCTGGGTATTTTGGGGTGTGTTTGCATGAGAAAAAAAAAGCATACGAGTTTAAAATGGAATGACTGTTCAAGTTTACTCGCTATGAAACTCTTCCTTTGTGTCAGAATAAAAGCTTCAAAACAACGTAATCTCGAGCAGCTACTCCAGATTAATTCCATGTGGAGCAATTCTGAGCATGTTCCTGCACTCAGTTCCTCTGCGAAGTCCTGCTAGGTCAGTTCTGCAGGAGCTGAGGAACCTGCATCGTACTACTCTGCGATAAGTGGTCTGGCTGAAGCTGGTACAGTTAGGATGCAGGCGCATCACTGTAGTGTGGATGCTGACCAGCTGTTAGGAATTGAAAGATTTGTGTCTGTAAGGGACACCGACCACTGAAAGGTTGCCTCCCATGTCCTGTTGAAAATGTAACTCTGACTTCCGTGACAGTGAGGACGTCTTGACTAAGTACTGTGATTTTTCCAGAGTTCCCACCTGTGTTTTCTCCCACCTTCTGCCAACAGCATCAGGGAGGTTTCCCTTGTCATTTCCTCCAGCCCTGGCGTGGTGCACAAACTCTGCCAAAAATCACTCTTGAATGGAAATCTTGTCCTTTAGAGTCACTCTTTCTGTTTAGTGACTTGCCTTTGCTTCTGTGGAGATTCTTTTCTCTTTTTTTTTTTTTAAAAAAGAGCTTCCTTGAATTTCTGTGCTGCCTGTGAAGGTTTCATTTTATTTTCCATCCTGTACGCCAGGTTTTCATGATTTCTTAGGAAGAAGTTGTGGCAGAAAGGCACCACCATGACCTCCCTTTAGGGCCTCAGGTGAGGAATGAGCAATGAGCGATGAGCCCAGGTTTCAAAGCTTCCAGCTGCAGGTGCAGAATCACAGAACCATTCATGTCAAAAGGGAGCTTGCCTGGCCTCTGCCCCCACCTCCTGCCCAGTTCTGTGGAGCCAAGTCTTGAAAACTTCTCAGGATGGAAATTTCACCACATCTCTGGGAAACCTGTTCCCGTTCTTCACCATTCCTGCCCCACACTTGGAGAGAGAGCCTGGCTCTGTTTTCTCAGCAGTCTTGTCAGTACTGAAAGCTTCTATCGGTTTGTCTTGGAGCTGCCTCTTCTCCAGGCTGAGCAAGTTCATCTCCCTCAGTTTCTCCTGAGAGGGCAAGTGCTGCCGCCTCCTGAGCGTCCTGGTGGCCTCCACTGACCTCGCTTGAGTTTATCAGCATCTTTCTTGCAGTGGGAGATGCAGAGCTGGATGCAGTGTTCCAGCTGTTGCTTAATGATTGCTGAGCAAAGGGAAAAATTGCTTCTGTTGATCTAGTGACTGTCCTCCTGTTGTTCCACACCGGGATGCTGCTGGTTGTCATCCCTGCCATGGTCTGCTGCTGAGTCACATTTGTTCTGTTGTCACTGGGACCCCAGGGTCTGTGCAGTAGAGCTGCTCTCTGTCAGATTTCTGGTTTAGCTTCCTGATGAAGCTTGGCACTAGGTCACTCTCAAGGCTAAAGGATGAGAACACTGAGCTTGTCACTGGTCTCAGCATCAGAAGTTGTTCTGAGAAGTGTTGCTGTTTGTGACTGTGCTCTCTTTGTTGGTGCTACCCTGCCATTGTCATCCTGGCACCAGGAAGTGGGATCTTGGGGTCCCTTGCACAGGTCCCTTGGCCTGGCAGGTCTGGCTGCAACACCTGCTCCTTCTGCACACTCTGCACTGGCCTTTTCTGTCATTTAATGCATCATGAGGTTCCAGCCAGGGCTTTTCCCTGGTTTTACCACCAGATGTTTCATAGCATGGGGAGTGAATGGTTCACTGAAGGCAATTCTTCTTGGTGTGAACACAACCTGTTTATCCCTTTCCTACTCCCTCAGCCCTGTTCCTTCAGGAACAGCTGTAGAGTACGATGCTTCTCTTGTAGAAGTTAATCACAAGGCTGCTGGACTCCAGTCCTTAGGTTTCTGATGGACTTAGTTCCTCAGTGAGATAAATGCTGTTGAGAAGGGGGCTCATGACCTTTCCCAGCAGGTCCCAGAACTGGTGTCTCTCCTTTGGCTTAGGAAGGTGTCATCCTCATCGGTCGAACAGGGGGAGACTTGGGAAGGTGTAGCTGACTTCCACAAACTGTCTGCTTCAAAGAGAATTTCTCTTTTGCTTCAGGCCAAGTTGTAGAAAAAATATCACAAGCATATGAGCCAAAGGGTTAATCCTGTGTTACCATCCTAAATATTTGAGCTCCTAGGGTTAGTTTGAGAAACATACTTTGATTTTACCTGCACAGGCTCAGCCCCTTTGGCAGGTTTCCTCTATTGTCTTCTTCCACTCTGGGAGAACAGAGGGTTTTTGTCTTTACTCGGCATCTTCCTAGACGGTCCTAGGGATGCAGGTAGATCTGTTACCAGGGAGAACTGAGTGGGTGACTGCTTGGTTCAGTCACTGATAAAATATTTTCTGGTACTCTTTACTGAAGTTTATTTCAGATTTGCTTACTCCAACGTTTGCTAGGAGGCAAGATCCGCAAGATCCGTGGTTTACGTCTTCCCCTGGGGAATAATTTTCTGTAATTGTGCTGACAACCTGGCCAGGTGTAAGAGTTGAATTGCCAAGGTAAAACAGACTGGTAGGAGCTGGCTGAGGGTAGAGGGTAAAGAGGAGTCTTCAGGTCCGTAGAAGAGTAAAGATACTCATTTAAAGGACTGGAATTCAGTAAAGCCACGAGCATTCCTGTTAACTACCAAGGTAATAATAGTTATTGGTAAATTGCAAATTAACTCTTTGCTCGGGAATCTCACAAAGACCCATCCTGTGCCATTCAGGTTAAAATCTGGGACATCCCCAAGTACTTGCTAACAAGAAACATCACCACCCCAAAGAAGGAGCTTCTTGGGCACGTTCGAAGAGTCGGCCTCATTGAATGGCATCCCACTGCCAATAACATCCTCTTCAGCTCTGGCTATGACTACAAGGTGGGTCTATTCTCTGAGGAGCTCTCCCGCCGGGACACTCTGTTTGGTGTTTGGAAACTGGCTTTAATTTCAAGCTGTAAGATAATGCTAAAGAGTTCATAAGCCTCTTTCAGGGGGAAATCCTGTGGAGACCCCAAAGGCAGAAGGACGCTGCTAGAAATCCAAAGAGACTTTCTAATTTTTCAGTCTTTTGATGAACTTTGGTGCACTCTGTAAGTCTCTGTGACTGGATTGGATACGGTGTGAAAGCCATGCACTTGTGTTTGGTTTCAGTCTTCTGCTAGTACCAATATCTGCACTGACGCTGGCCATTTTTTTTGTGTATAAAATGTGGTTGCAAAGGAAATTAGCATGTTAGACACTCTGAGCAGACCCTGTGTCCCTGATATATTGTGTTAAGTACCAGGAATTATTTTAAATGCTGGAGAAAAACCACTTATGATGGTAAGACCTGTATGTGTAGAGAACAGTGAATAGGGTGCACAAAGTCCTCAGCTGGTCAGGCAGCAAAAGGCTCATTTTCTGGTTTTTTGGGTTTTTTTTTGCTTCAGATAATGATCTGGAACCTCGACTTCAAGGAGGCTGTCATCTCGAACCCGGTGAAGGTCCTCGATGCTCACAAAGACGTCATCCTCTCCATGTCATTCAACACAGACGGCAGCCTCCTCGCCACAGCCTGCAAGGACAGAAGGATCCGTCTGATCGACCCTCGTGCAGGAACAGTCGTGCAGGTAGGTTGGGTGCGGAGGTTTGTGGTCCAGCTGGTCTCACCTCTTGGGGTGTTTCCTGTTCTGGGTACATTCATTGCCCTGAAAGGAAACACATTTGTGCTCTGCATTACCCAGGGTGCCAGACGGTTCTATTGCTTTCTGCTTCCCACACTTGATGTCACTGTTGAAAACAATGACAGCTACAGCACGGCAGCATCTTGCCACCATGCTCCTTGCTCTCTGGAACCCTTCTTGCGCTGTTTTCACAGCTGCTTCCTGCAGTGCTCTGTGGGATCCTTGGGAGGGCTGGCAGAGATCAGGTGGGCAGGTGGAGCAGGTGTGCATCTGTCCCACTGCCAGGGTTGTCCGTGTTGCCTGCTCTTTGTGCCTGTGGGTGAAGCCGGCTGCATCTTGTAGGCATTTGCACAGATTTACGTATGCAGAAACTCCTGCCTACAGCTGTGTAAGGATTACCCTCTCGCAAGTATGTACGTCAATAGTTGGGCAGGTTGACGAGGCTTTTGGGAATGGTCCTGAGGAGTTCAGGCCACCTTTCTCAGATCCCCATGAAATCTTGCTCGCTGTAGCTCAGCCAGGCTAGGCAAATCTTTTGGATGTGACTGAATCGGAGGTCTCCTGTAACGCAAAATGTGTGCAACAGCTTACTCATCTTTTACTCACGTGGTGTCCCTTCTCTTCCCCTAGGAAGCCACCTACAAGTCTCACCGAGCCCACAAAGTCTTGTTCCTCGGAAATGTGAACAAGCTGTTCTCTACTGGAACATCTCAGTGGAATAACAGGCAAATTGCGTTATGGGATCAAGTGAGTTGGACCAGCAGTCTTAACTACACCAGCTTCAGTTTTCTCACTTTTGCTGTCACTCTACCTTTTCCACCTGCCAAATACCCAGGAACTGTTTTGTAGCAGCAATTTGGAAGTGATCTGTCAAATTCTTAATGAGCTATAGATCTTACTGCTGTGGCACTGGCAACTGAGCATGAATTTCTGAAGAGCTTCTCAATACTTTCAGTATAGAAATCCACCACAACAAAGAGAATGCTGTGCCAACTACAGGAAAAAGTAATTAAGTGGGCTTTTGCGTGGCCACTGCAGCTCTGACTTAGCAGCAGGTCTTATTGGTCTTACTGGAAAATGTTGCTGGCGGTGGAAATAGAGATGGGCTCTAGACACAACCAGCTCAAGTGATGCTCTCAATGGAGAAAAAGGTGTGGGATGTTTGTGATTTCTGATGATTCCTGACAGTAGAATATTAAGGTAGCACGCACTGGTCACTTCCAGTGATCTCCTGTCATGATGGCTTCTGGCCTTATGACACCCTGAAGTCCTCTGTGCCACTCGTGTGCTTTGGCACAGACCCTGCCCAGCAGGCATCTTTCTGAGGTCTGTGCCCACCTGTGTCATTGTCACATCTGAACAGAAGCTCTGACTTCCCGGAGCCTGCAGCTGGGCTGTTCTGCAGGACAAAGTATGTATTAACCCTGAGCTAAATACGTATTTATAGGACAGCAGGCACCATGGGACATTACACTCTGCCCCATTGGTCCTCCCAGAATTGCTCCCTTTGGCAGTGCCGGGGCAGCTTTGGGTCAGACACGCCAGCCTTGTGTGGGGACCTGTGCAGTGGGACCTGTTGCCCTTGCGGGGACACCTTCCCACTGGGCAGTGCAGAGACTGCCTGGCTGCTCTGGTGGAGGTGCCCTGTCGTGGAGATACCGGCGTGACTAGAAGTGTTGAGGGAGGATGAGTGTGCGGTGTAGACTTGCCCTGGAGGCCCTTCTGTCTCCCTGAGCCCGGTGGCCTACCCGTGTTTCTTGTCGTATTTACCCCTGAACTGTCAGGTACCTGAGTTGTTCTAGTGGTAGGAAATGGTGTCTGAGGTGCTGTGCTCAGTCAGGATCTGGGGACAGAGCACATGTTTCCCACCCACAGAGCTTTGGATGAGTCTGTGCCTGACCCTGCTCAGGGCAGCTGGCCACGGGCTGGTGTCGTCACTGAGCTGTGCTCACGGACAGCTGCCAGGTGGGGTTCAGGAGAGGGGTCCCTGACCTGAGGGGGCTGGCAGGTGACTGCAGTTGTCTGTTTTTCCTGTGTCCTGCCCAGAACGACCTTTCCGTGCCTTTACTGGAGGAGGATCTGGATGGCTCCTCGGGACTCCTGTTTCCCTTCTACGACTCGGACACACACATGCTTTACGTGGTGGGAAAGGTAAGTGCTCTCCACATCAGCAAGTGCTGCCCTGCTTGCTTCTTCTCCTGGCCTGTGTTGTGTTGCGCTGAGGTCAAAGATGCTGCAAAGATGCAGCACGTTACCCTAAGGATGTGGGTGATGGGGCAGGGCATGAGGGTGCTGTAGCATCACGTTTGCCACTGCAGACACACCATGTGTGCTGTGGGGAGGGACACTGCAGAGCCCCAACCACCCCACACAGGAATCTGGGGGTGAATATTTGGCTCATCCTTGATCCCACGTGGCTTCTGGGGCCAGGCAGTCTTCTCAAGCCCTCGTGCTGAACAGCTGAGCCTGGCTTACATTAATTTTCTTTGCCTTTAGGGTGATGGAAATATCCGGTACTATGAGATAAGCCCTGAGAAACCATACCTGAACTACCTGATGGAGTATCGTTCTCATTTACCACAGAAGGGGATTGGTGAGTGGCAGCATGTGTCTGACGTTACGAGAGGGTAGTTACATCTTTGTTTTAGAGGCTGTCAGAGTCCAGGGCTATTCCAAATACCGCTTAGAGATGAAAGTGGATCTGATTCCAGTCTTCACCCAGGTTTACACGTGCAAACAGTCACCTTGACCCAGCTCACCCGCATGTCACGGGTGGTTTTACAGCTTGGAGAGATCCCTTCTGAGCAGCAGAGCAGGGACCAGGCAGCTCTGCCAGTCGCTGCTGCGTCTCCTCTCACACACCTGCTCAAGGCAGAGGGGAGGACAGTCTGGATGTAGAGGTGGAGGATTTTTGGCATTGAACTCTGAATATTGCTTCCACATGGGGGTTTCTCTGGTCGTGGATCCCCCATATCTTAATGGCTTCACTCTTATCACTTGCCCACCTTCTGGCATTTCCCGTTCAGAGAGAGTCCTGCTGTGGCTGGGTCACCTCTCCTCCACTGGAGATCTTTGCTTATTGACCATCCATGCACTACCCGCTGCTCAACTCATTGAAGCTACAAACGTTGCCTTTCAGCCCCCAGACCTTATTGAAAGCCCTTTGAACCTTCTCCAGCTGACCCTGTGAGCCATATTCCTCCACGGACTGATATGTTTTTAGGACTATTTGCCACCCCTCCACACCACCTGTGGACACTCCCATCCTTCCAGGACATGAGTACAAATATTTAGCCACACTGGATTTTGTGCCTGCATGTCTCCTTCAAAAAGATGTTGGAAAGGAATAAATTATTTGAAACTAAACTGGAAGATCTCCTGTTATTCAGCTTTTATAATCCTTCCAACATCCTGATTTTAAATTGTGTGGCTCAGCCAGTCCCTGAAATACCAGCGGTGCTGTCTGACAGAGCAGATGTTCTTGTGCTTCTCGTGCCCTGTTTTGCTGTGGGACACTCCAGGGTGCAGGATGTTGGACTTTAGGGGCTTCCAGCCAGGCCCGTGCGGCTGTTCTGCTGCTGCTGAGCTGCCCCGAAATCCCTTCCTGGTGACCCTGATGGTCAAGTTCTGCGGCATCACCTGCCAGGTCTGTTCAGTTCTGTTCACTCTGGTTGCAGCTCATGAGAATGAGTAAGAAACTGGAGTCTTGGCACAAAACTCACAGACCTGGTTTGTAGCTCCATGGTCTGATGGGGCAATAAATTATTTAGTCTTGTTATTTGTGCAGCTGAGGCAGTTTTGGTGCAGATTTCAGGCCGTGCTGCTGTGCAGCCAATGCTGTGACTCCTCTTGTTGTCTGGGGACCCTTTTCCCATGGCAGATGACATGAACTTTCCCAGGTAGATTTACACTCCGTTTGTTTCGTGCTGTCCCACCAGGAATGATGCCAAAGAGAGGCCTCGAAGTGTCAGCATGTGAGATTTTCCGTTTCTACAAACTGATCCCGACTAAAAGCCTGATTGAACCCATCTCCATGATTGTGCCTCGACGGGTGAGTTAACCTCAGGTCGTGTTCCTGTCTGGAGCAAATACCAGTGAAAAGAGAGCAGTGCCTCCTTTCTGGAACTCTCAGGGGCAGGAGAGTAGATAGAACAAAGGATTTTTTCCTCTCCTATTCTGAGCGACTAAGCTGTTCATTTTTTGAGGCATCCCTGCCAAGAAATCCCGGCTGGGTGACTCCAGAGTTGGGTCTCTGTGTAGCAGCTGACTTTGTAAGACATGCTTATCGGTCTACAAGAGGTCTCTGTCAGGGTGACTGTCTGGCTGTGATCCCTGAGCTGATGGCATCGGTTTGACATAACAGAGAGCGAGAGGTGGGGGATGATGTTGAGTGATATGAAAATCTCCTTGTGGAGGGAAGAGGAATCACCCTGGCAAAAAGGGAAAGGTGGCTGTTCAGGTCTTCACTGAACGGGTGCAGCTGTGTCAGAGACAGCTGTTCTGCAGCGCGTAGGATGTGACCCTTTGCACTGGAGGTGGTGTAGAACGAGGTCTCAGAGCTGGTGTGGCTGGACAGTGATCCTGGTCAGAAATCTTGCTAGCCAAAGATCCAGTGGAGATGTCAGCACTGTGCCCTGTGCTTCCAGAAACACTGGAAGGCGTGAGTGCCTTGAATCCAGAGAGGCAGCAGAGCTCATGCCCATTGCAGCCGTCCATCAGGCACGTTCCTCCAGTGCGATCTCCTCGACCACTTTCTATCAGCTAATGATCAACTGCTGATTTGTGACTTGTTTTCCATCCTCCTTCACCACTTCTTCATACTTGGGAATGCTGGGTTAGCCTGTATCACAAACCTCTCCCAGTCTGTTGTCCGGATGCATAAAGACCTTATTGTCAGGAATTAAAGTGGGCCTCTGTGTGCAGTTCTTCTGAGCTGGGGTGAGGAGGAGAGAGGCTCAGGGCAGGTGAGAAGGCTTTTTGTCTGTGCCAGTGAGTGCTCGTGACACTCGCTATGCCGAGGTGGAGCAAAATTCTTTCTGCATCGCAACCCAGGATGGTGCCTCCAAGCCAAAACCTCACTGAGACAGTAACTCTGGACTTTTGTCTGTTTGCAGTCGGAGTCGTACCAGGAGGACATCTACCCCCTGACCACAGGGGCCCAGCCAGCGCTGACGGCGCAGGAGTGGCTGAGCGGAGTTAACAAAGGTCAGCAATGGAGATCCCCAGGGCTTGGGTGAGCTGCCCCTGGCTCTCTGCCTCCGAATTACCAGTGAACAAGGAGGGGAGGAGAACGAGAGACAGAACAAACGTGTCTGTGAGCTGAAATAGTGCAGTGGCTGAACTACTCACCGCTCTGGGTTCTGGAGGTTGTTTGAATGAATTGCTGACGGATCTCCGACCGTGGTTCATGAGTGCTAATCCATCGCCTGCTTCCTCCCTAGGGCCCCTGCTGGTGTCCTTGAGACCCGGCTCTGGAGCTGTCAGTTCCTTGTCGCATTTTCTTGAGCCAGAGCCTTCTGACCTGAGCCAGCACCAGGGCTGGGCAGGAGAGATGCAAGTGGAGGAAATGCAGGACCCAAGTGAGGCTGAAGTCAGCAGAAAACATCGGAAGGTGGAGGAGGAATTGCCAGATCAAGAGCCAATGTGCATCTCCAATGGCTTTGACATGTTTGAGTGTCCACCACCCAAAACCGAAAATGAGGTGAGAATATCTGAGGTGAAGGACTGGTGTGGGGGGAAGGCCGGAGCCAGCTGGCAGAAGCGTCTTCACAGGGTGGCAGAATCCGGAAGGGGTTGATTGCAAGCCCATCCCAGTGTGAGCCCTTTGTTCCTTGTGCTGGCAGAAGCTCTGTGTGCCCCGGCTGCCACCTGGGGAGCAGAAGCGTGACCCAGCAGCACCTCAGCTCAGGGGGATGGAAAGGAAGGAGCAGTCGGCATTCTTGCTTTGTGGGTGTTCTCGTGGCACAGGCTGGCCAAAGGAGGTCCTAGTGACCTCCAGGTTCTGGAGAAGAGGAAGGGATTCGTGTGGTGTAACTCCTCTGTGAGAGCTGCTCTCAGAGAGCCCAGTGGGGCAGCAGGGACACCTGTGGGAGGAGAGAGTGCCCTGCTCCCCTGGCCCAGGGTGCGTCCCTTTGGTATTAAGCATTTACCTATACTGGGGATGCCGGCGTGGGCAGGGGGCTGGCCCTGCCCCTGTCCCAGCAGCACCCTGCTGGGGGATTGTTGGATCTCGGCGGCCCCCCACTGCTGACACTGGCTCCAGAAAAGGTCCTGCCAGCTCCAGGGTCTCCCTTCAGCCCTGTGCAATAGCCAAAGCTTGTGCAATGGCAGGTGTCCATGGTGGTTTGCAAGCTGTTGTTGGCAGCTCGGGGACATTTTCAAATACGTGCATCTGATTTGCTTTTAGGAACTTCATAGCTGTGCTCCAGTCCCCTCTTTGGCTCTGCAAGATTTTAGCATCTGCAGCTTGATGGGGTGGTGGTTTCCACAGCTGATTTTCCCTGTGGTTTGAAAGAGAATATTCTGCGTGTTTGAGCTGGCTCTCCAGAGTTACAGAAATGTCCCTCGCAGAGCTAGGTGCTCTGCTGCACAGTGAAAGGCCATGGTGGTCCTCGCTGGAGAGGACAGCCTGTGATCAGCAGGGAAAAAGAAGTGAAAGGACTTTCCTGAGGTCAGAGTAGATGTGGCAGATGCAGGAGTGCATACTCGAACACACTTTTTGTTTAGGGCCCCTTTGAGTGATCAGTGCTATGAAGGTTATCTTTTCTGGTCTTTTCCGTTGAATTAAGCAGATGCAGCATTACCAAACGGTGCTGAGAAACACCCGCACTCATGGCCCAGGGCAGAGGGCAGCAGGAGCTCTGCTGATGTTCTTTCTGTTGGCTACAGACGTCCTCCTTAGGTGCCCTTTCTCTCAGAATTGACAGGACCAGTGGCATTTGACAGGTGAAGTCTGCACTTTCTTAATGTAAAGGAAGAAAAATGTGACTTGTCTTACAGCTTTTGCAGATGTTTTACCGGCAGCAGGAAGAAATCCGTCGACTCCGTGAGCTGGTGAACCAGAGAGATGTGCAAATTAAACAGCTGGATCTGGAGCTCAGAAACTTCTGCATGGACACCAGCCGGTACTGAGGGTGCTGGCCTGCAGTTCTGTGCACCCCAGGCAGCTGGGGCGGACTCCAGTTTCTGTGGATGACTCCTCCTAAGGTTTTTGCCAGGAGAAAAGTTGATGCTTCAGGCAGCATGGACTTCCCTGGCTCATGGTGGTCACATTTCCCCAGTCATCACCAGACGGTTCTTGATGGACTCGCTGCACTTCCTCAGGCTGCCCTCGCTTGCCCGCTCACTCCTGTCCGAAACTCGTGCATTGATGCTGATGATGGACTTTGGAAATCTTGCTCTTCTGGCCCTGGAGGAGCCACCTGTGAAGCTCTAGGAACAACCTCTGTTGCTGCCCTCCACGTGACGTGCGGATGGCAGACTGAAGGCAGCTGCCAGCTCCTTCTCTCTTTTCTGGATTCTGCAGCAACTCCTGTGTGGCTGGGGCCCTCCTGCCACGGGAGACTGCTCCGCACGTGATCTTCAGAGGCACCTCTAGCTCCAAAACGAACCTCACGCAGCCCTCGCCTCATGTCTCAGCCGTACAGCTGGGTCACTGGCAAAGCCGTGGCTGTCCTGACCCAGTGCTGGGGATCGTCTTGCTGCAAGCGGGAGCTGTGCTGGGGCTGCCCAGGGCCAGCACTTTGGATACGTAAGGGGTAATGAGTGTTTGGGGGTGCTATTGTAAAGGGGTGGTGGTGGTGTGGGCTGTTTCTTACCAGAGCAGCTGCAGGGGCAGCAGAAGTCTCTGGGTCCTTTGAGTCAGTGGCCTTCCTTCCCTCCTCCTGCCAAAGACTGGCCACGGACAGCCGTGGGCCGTGGTCCCATGGTGCTGATCAGACAAAGGAGGACAACACTGACAGGTGGGCACTGGTGGCAGCAGGGGTTTTGCTGAGAGGGATTAGAAGTTCGGGGCAGGTGCAACCCGCTGCAGCCTTTCGACAGCGGTGCTAGAGGTGTGGGGTCAGCAGGCTGGTCGGGTCCTGGCTGTGTACGTGTACAACACACACAGCAACATTTGCAGCTGGAGTGTCCCTTGTCCTTGTGCCTGCAGCTGAGGCTTTCCTGTGTCCCCTCTGG
>NW_009723642.1:0-7063 GCF_000703405.1 Apaloderma vittatum | reverse complement strand
TCCCGGCGGTGCTGCCCAGCCCTCTGCTGGATCCTGCTCTATCTCCCGCTTGTTCCCGTGGTGTGGGGACAGCAGGCTTCAGCTGCTTTGGGGTCTGAGCACAGCAGCAGCCTCCGAGGGGAGGGTGTTTTTCCTTGCTTGAAATGTGGGACTTGCGGGGATGTCTTGCACCCAAGCAGAGCCAGGAACTGCTGCTCAACCTGCAGCCGCGCACCTCTGGTATCACACACGTAGGAATGCCCTGCTAGAGCCCTGAAGCCCGATGATTTTGCAAAGTCTTAAAAAAAATAAAAAAAAAATATTAAAAGTAATTAAAAAAAAATAATAATCTGTGTAGTCAGAAATTTCGCCAAGCAGGGCTCACTCAAGGGGACTGAAGGCTGTGCACTGCCCGTGCTCACGTGAGCTGCCCCTCTGGTGAAAGCCAGAGCCAGCAGCTCGTGGGCACTCAGAACCCTCTCCTATGTGAGTCACGCAGAGATTTCAGCACCCATTGTCCTCTGTTGCAAAGGCCTCATCCAGCTTTCAAATATGTTTAATTTGTTTCTGAATAGCTACAGCGTCTGTGGGTGCTGAAATGTTGTTGTTTATTTCTGCAGCGTGTAGAGACGGAGCAATTGTTTGTGTTCTTTGGGATGAGTCCTTGAGCATCGGTCACATTTGGCAGTGCTCTTTGTGTGAAAAAGGTGTTGAAAGAGTTCAGCTCATTTCAGGCCCTCTAGAAGGATGTTCCTGTGCCCTGGGAGCTCTCTGCAGCGACACCCAAAGCTGCTCACCCCAGACACAGAGCTTTAACCCAACCCGTGGCTCTGACACCCGTCAGGCTTTCTCACCAAAGAGAGGAGCTCTGTAGGAAACCGAGCAGCTCACAGCTCCTCAGCCTCAAGCCTCAAAGCCATTTCCACAGAGGGTGGCCCCAGGGCTGTGATGCAGGTTTTCAAGCATCGTTGTGAGCAGAGAGAGCACCAACACAGCCCCAGCAGCCCAGGGGACATGACACTTCCCTTGCCGCCACCACCTCGTTTGTTTGCTGGATTTTTTTTTGCTTATTTTTCATACTGAATAAATTATTTAAATTATTTCCAAGTTCGACTAATTTTTCCAGGGGATTTTTAAATCCTTCTGACTGTTTCTTTGTTATCTTGTGACTGACTAGAATAGAAACTGGTCAGCCACTGTGGTTCTTTTCTTAGGGTTGTGTTGATTTCAGCATTTCTGGAAAAGAAGTTGCTTTTGTTTAGGCTTTGGTGGCAATGTTTGATAAAGCAAGACTATTTAATCAAATCTTCTTTTTTAGACAATATGCCCATAAAAATGTAGACTGTGAAATGTATTTCAATTTGGAGCTTAAATACAAGCATAAATCTTTCACACAGAGAAAAAAAGTGGAGGAAACGGAGTTACCTGTTGATGAACCGTGCCTAAATACACTCAAGTGATCATTTTAACAGTTTCTAGAACTCCTGACAGCTTTGTAAGCCACTGTAAAACATGGGGATAAAAACAAAAATTGTGCAATGAAAAGCTAATGCAATTGAATAATAAATATATTTAGAGTTTTACTTTTTGATACACACAAGGTTGTTGGTTTCTTTTTATCTTTGTTTTGTTGAAGTGACCAAAAATTAAGGCGCATCGAGATCAGAAAGGAGCACCACCTCCTGTCCCTTGTTTGCATAAAGTCATGGCCTGGCCTTAGCAGGGGGGTTGTGCAGACTCCTTTGCACAGGTCCCTGTCTTCTTGCATTTTCCCCACCTTCCCTTAGTGCTGCAAAGGGGTGCACATTTCAGACGGTTCTGTGTTGTGCTGCTTTATCTGTTTGCCCCTGGCGATGCACATCACGGGGTGAGGCGTCCCCTGACAATGGTCCCTGCAGGCTCCTGCACTGCTCTTGTCCAACACGCGCTGACCATGCTCCTTGAGATACTCCACATGCAGAGGGTTTAATGCATTATCACCACATTTACTTATTTGAAGACATTTGATATAGGTGGGATTTTAACTTAACAGAGCGAAGGAGCAATCACGATACGAGCACGATAGAGCAGTTGGATCACAACGTGAAATAAATTCCCATTACTTGACTCTGTCGTGATGCTGGGTGTCTGCAGTTGCTGGGAAGAAATATGTGGGCTGGAGCCTGTTCAAGCCCACAGCGCTCTTCAAAGTTTGTTTTATTGGTTGCTCAGTTTCCACGCTTCATGTTGGGCTGAGCCCCCTGGCTCAGGAAGACATTCACACCTTTTGGTGATGTGCCAGAGGTCGGTGTTCACAAAGAAGACAGAGGAGTCTTAACTTTGTTCGAATAAAGGGAGAGTTCACTGGGGTTGCCAAGGCCCAGTGAGGTTTCTCAAATTGCCGGAGGACGCAGCCCCCTTTTATCCCAGTTTCCTCCTTTTATTCCAGTTTCCCTGCCACGTGAAACCCTCTCCCTTTCCCCACTGGCTGAGGCACTCAGGAGGCACAGGCTTCCCGATCCGCCTGTTCCATGTTCCCCCTTAACCTGTGCCCCCTTCACAATACACATGCCGTGTTTCATTAACTCCAACTTTACGCAGCCCAGGGCGGAGAAGTCAGTATTCCTCGGCCTGTGAAGCCTGCGCGCTCTTTCTCACAGTTCAAATGTTTAGAGCATCCTTGCTGCTGACTTAATTAATGGCCCTACTGGTCCAGGGGTCTCGCTGTGCTCTCCTCACAGACGGCATTCTGTGACGCCCTCGTTCATGAAGGACACTCTCCTCTTTGTTCCATCACTAACTGAAGAGGGTCCCTTTCGGAGAGCTGACCGAGTAACGACAATCCCACAGATACGATTCCATGCCGTCCTCAGTTTATTGCTCAAATTAGCCCAATATATATACAGTTAGGCAGTGTACACACACACCAGGTGCAAGCTATAATAAGCTTTGTTTTCTCTTAATGTTATCAAGCCATGGGGGTGTTAGATGCCCTTGCTGTGGTTAGAACATCCTATCATACGTCCTTGCATACCCAGCACAGTTCTCACAAAAAACAGTTTACTCCCTCTTCAAGAAAACTTCAAAAACAGAGCACAAGCTGGATTGTCCAAACCTTAAAGGGGTATATTGATTTCTTGTTCCACAGGAAATTCTACTACAACTAACAACAAAAAGAAACCCCACACTCCCCTTCTTGTTTTATCACTATTTGTAAAGACACTCGAATTTTCTATTCTCTCAGTGATGTCAGGCCAATGACACAACCAGTTGATCGCTCAACCAATACGGCAATTAATCCAAAACAAAAGCCACTGTGTGGTCCCTTGTTGCACTGAGGTAAGTTCAGCTTTCTTTACAACATCTGAGGTCACTCCTTGTGTTCTTCCCTGAGCGCCATGAGTGTATTTCCCGAGCTCATCTCCTCTGAGCCTCATCCTGCTGTGGGGACTTGTTGATCCATCACAGCTTGGGTCATGGGGAGTCTCCTGGCTGCATTAAGGATGTAACTCTTGTTTGGTAAAATATATTTTTGGCAAGTGCTAGGGCAAAAAACGGTGGAAATTGCTGGAGAAGGTCTGTGCTGGGAACTTTGTGCACCAGTTGTGCAGTCAGGGCACTGTGACCTCCTGATGTCCCTGCTTCGTAAGGGACCTTGTGCTGGAGAGGGTGGCTGGAGCAGGTCCCAGGGCACTGAGCCCCACCTCTGGTGCTGACACAGGATCAGTGCTGTGACCAAAACCGAAGAAGAGGCAGCAACAGGGAGGCTGAGGAACAGCCTCCAGCACCTTTGCTGCCCTGGGCTTGTGGCCACTGAAGCACAGAGAGCAAAACTCAGCCCTGCAGGATCGCCGACCGCATTTACAGCATCGCATCTTCACCCTCTGCTCAGGCCAGCTAAAATCTGCAAAATAAACTCCACTCAGACCTAAGCAGTAGTTGTCACTCTCAGTTTTGCTTCTCAACTCAGGGGTCTGTATTTGTGGTGTGCTTCAGCAGCTGTGAGCAGAAGCGAGCGTGGGGCTGATGCCACGCGTGTGCCCTACAGGGAGAGGCAGCGCGTCACTCCCGTTGGCCCTGGGCTGGCCCTGGGGCCACAGCTACAGGGGGGCGCTGGAGTCAAGTGCCAGGAATTTCCTCCTGGACACGCTGCAGCTCCATCTGAGAGCAGAATCTCAGAGCCTGTGCTGATCACTCCAGTCTGCGCACAACTGGCTTGTGCCCAGGCAGCCCAGAGCCAGACTCAAACCTTCTCCACAGGTAGCCTGACCAGCACGGAGGGTAAAGGATGAATTTCCTCAGTCTGCTGACAGTGGTCTTCTAAATGCAGCCCAGGACACTGCTGGCTAGTTTCGCACTAAGATAGCTTTGCTGTCTCAAGATCAGCTCGTTGTCCAGCAGGAGGTAAGGAACTTTTCAGACCCAGTGTGTAGTGGTGCAGGGGGCAGCTCCTGCTGATGCAGGGCTGTGCGGTTCCCCCCACTGAGCTCCATCACGTTCTTCCTCGCCCTGCTCTGCACTTCTGTCGAGGCTCCCCTGAGGAGCTGCACAAGCATCTGCTGCATCCATCACTCCTCACACTTCTGTGTCTCTGCAAACTGGCTTGAGGATGTGCTCTGTTTTGTCGTGCAGGTCACTGGCAAAGGTGTTTTTTTTATGTTTTGTAAACAGTTTTTTTATTTCCCCTTTAGAAATCTAGAAATCCAGGCTGACTATTGCTGAGCGCCTCCTGATTCCTCCTGCCTTTGGAAATGCTTTTCAGGAAGATTTTTCCCACCATGCTCCAAAGGACTTCACGAGGCTGACATGCCTGTAGATCTGGCACCCTCCTCTTTGCCTCTTTTGAAGACAGGACTCAGAGATGGGCAGATGTGCTGAGGGATGTAGTTCAGTGGAGTTGATAGAGCTAGGACAAAGATTGGGCTTGATAATCTTGAAGGTCTCTTCCAACAGAAGCTGCTCTATGATTCCATGACTCCATGACCTGCAGCCCTTCCCAGTGACCACCTTTCAACGGTCATGGAGGGTGGCTTTGCAATGCCATCAGCCCCTTCTCCCTCAGCACACGTGGGTGCAACCCCTGTGAACCCACAGACTTGTGTGCATCCAGGGTACTGAAGGACGCCCCGATCTGGCGTACAGCAGATACCCACCTCAATGGGACCCATTTTTTCCTGTGAGCTTTCTCTCTCTTTAGGTCTATACGAAATTCTTCATATTTTCACCACGGCTGCCTTCCGTGTGGAAACCAGAAGCTGCTCTGAGCTGCAGCTCTGCAGCCAGAGGGTCATGTGCAGGGTCTGTGGTGTCCAAGCGTTCTTCCTGCTAACTGCACCAAGTAAGAGAGATTTCACTGCAAGCAATGTCACTCACAGGTCCTGCACGTTGTTAGAGCAGGTTTTATGGATAAAATGGAAAAGAGTATGACAGCAATTTAAAAAGCAACACACAGGACATAGAATCTTATATAGAAAACTTAGTGTTAGTTCAAACTACAAGTTTGTGCACTACCGTGAGAGATGTTAAAGCACAGCAAAAATGATGTTAAAGTGTGCCAAACACTAGATGTGTGTTTCTTAAGCACTTACCATTTCTCAGGATCCCATATGGGACCCATAGATGTGGGGTTGGGATGCATAGATGTGGGGCTGGGACCCAGAGATGTGGGGCTGGGACCCAGAGATGTCAGTTTGAGGCTAAATTTTAGAATCACTAATAACGCAGGATACCAGCTAATGCCAAGATAGGATAAAAATCTAAAAAGTCAATAGTTGTTGGGAACCATTAAAACTTAAACCCATACCCCTTTCAAGTGCAGATTCTGAAAAGTGAAATATATAAAATTAGTGGAAAATTAAAAAAACCCAAACATCTTCTTTACCGTCTTTACTGTTTTCTTTTCAGGAATTGTAGTTCCTGTCCTTGTACGTTTTATAGTGTAAAGCGATGATGTGAAGTGAGAAATGCTCATACGCTGGCTGATTATTCAGATACACAATTCCTGTGATTTTCTAATTCGCTATGGAACTGTTATGACTAGATGCAAAAATTTGTACCTGTTTTATTATTTTTGGTGTCCATGGGTCATGGAAATCCAATTAGCTCTGAATTCAAATTAGAGATGTTCTACTGCTGCAATTTAAGCAAAGAAGTGAGAAATTCAGACCATGTAGACAACAAAACTATTTCCTGTGTAGTTTAGAAAAAGGATGTTTGACACTGAAGACCAGAAGAAACCATTTTAATACTAACTGCAAACTTTTATATGCGCTCAACATGCTTATCTCACACTCTTCAAATGAGAGTGCACTGATATCTGAACTGTGGTTGCTAAAGCCCAGAGCCTATGAAATGCTGCTTCGTAATTTGACTGGATCTCAACGTGTAATGATTATTTTGAGGGAGTGAGAGATATTCACAGAAGCCATGAATCAATTTAGGGGATGTGATCTGATGACAACAAAATCAGTGCCGACATAAGAGTACAGACTAGAAGAACTGCCGGAAAGACTATTTCTTGTGCCAGATCTCTGAAAACTCACCAAGACTGACTTGCTTTGGTACAGCACGACGGATTCCCAGCTTTCTTTTCTTCCCTCATGGTATTATGGTAGGATGTTTTTTGACAAACTACATGGTTTTTTTTATAGATACATGGATGGGAACTGAGTGGGAATTTTTAAAGAACTTGAAAAAACTCCAGGAAGCTGCATTTTATAGCCGTGAATAACTGTACCATGACCTCAGGAGGATGAAGGGAAGGTGAAATCTCTGCACTGCCCATGGGTGCAGGAGGCCCCAGCGCCGCAGGGACATGGAGGTGCTGGAAGGTGCCCGGAGAAGGACCAGGGAGCTGGTGAGGGGTCTGCAGAACAAGCCTCACGGGCAGCAGCGGAGCGGGCTGGGGCTGTTCGGCTGGAGAAAAGGGAGGTGAGACCCTCTTGCCTCTGCCCCTCCCTGACAGGGGGCTGTGGGGACGGGGGTCGGTCTGCTCTCCACAGGGTAAGCGCACGACGCCTCACGTCACACCAGGGAATGTTCCATCGGGTACCAGGAAAAAACCGCTCACGGAACAGGTGTCAGGCGCCGGAGGCGGCTGCCCAGG
>NW_009723641.1:0-442 GCF_000703405.1 Apaloderma vittatum | reverse complement strand
GATTCCTTCTTTGATATCCTGAGCACACACAGACTCCTCTCCAATCTCCCCTTCTGCAGATCATTGCTGCCACTGTGGACAACAACAAACTGCTTCTGGACATCGACAACAGCAAGATGACTGCGGATGACTTCCGAATGAAGTGAGTATCTCGCTCTCCGTGAAACTTACTTGTCTTTCAAATCCCACTCAAAATACCAGGGCAGCACTGCTCTAAGTGCTTTTACTGAATCTTCACGTCACCATCTCATTTCCCCATTTCTCTGTCTCTCTTGTCTGTGGTACAGGTACGAGAATGAGCTGGTCATCCGTCAGACTGTGGAAGCTGACATTAATGGATTGAGAAATCTCTTGGATGACCTGACCCTGGTTAGATCTTCACTGGAATCTGAGCTAGAGTCCCTGAAGGATGAGCTGATTGCTCTCAAGAGAAACCACGAGG
>NW_009723640.1:0-1209 GCF_000703405.1 Apaloderma vittatum | reverse complement strand
GCCTGCAGTGCTACAATCTAATTGGCATCACGGAGACATAGTGGAATGACTCCTATGGTTGGTGTGTTGGATTAAAAAGGTATACGCTCTTCAGAAAGGACAGGCAGGGGAGACGAGTAGGGGTTGTGCCCTCTACATCAATGAACAGCTAGAATGCATGGAACTACACCCGGCAAGGGATGATGAAAAGACTGAGTGTCTCTGAGCCAGGGTGAAAGGAAGGGTAGGAGACCTTACAATGGGGCTCTCTACAGGGGACATGAACAGGAGGACCAAGCAGTCAAAGGCCTTCACAGACAGATAGAAGTCGCTGCTCATTCACAAGTCCTGGTCCTCTTGGAAGACTTTAACCATCCCAATATCAGTTGGAGAGACAACACAGCAGAGCATAAGCAACCCAGGAGATTCCTGGAATGCACTGATGATAACTTTCTCCTTCAAATGATAGAGGAACCAAAGAGGAGAGGTGCCATGCTAGACCTTGTCTTCACCAACAGTGAGGGGCTGATGGGCAATGATAAGCTCATGGGCTCATTGGCTGCAGTGACCATGAGATGGTGGAGTTTAAAATCCTAGGGGCAGTGAAAAAAGGGAAACTCAGCAAGCTTGAAATCCTTGACTTCGGAAGGGCCAACTTTGGCCTCTTCAGGAACCTCCCTGGTAGAGTGCCATGGGACAAAGCCCTGGAGGGACTGAGAGCCCAGGAAAGCTAGTTGACTTTCAAGGATCATCCCCTCCAAGCTCAAAGGCATTGCATTCCTAAAAAGAAATCAGGCAAAACCATCAGAAAGCCTATGTGAATGAACAAGGGACTCCTGGACAAAATAAAAATACAAAAGGGGAATCCACAAAGGGTGGAAGCAAGGACTGGTGACCTGGAACGATTACAAGGAAATTGCTTGTGAAATTGGAAACCAAGTCAGAAAAGCTAGAGAAATGACAAAATCAAATCTGGCCAGAAACATTAAAAATAACAGAAAAGGATTCTACAGGTACGTGAGAGAAAAAAAGAAAAACAAGTGAGAACGTGAGGCCTCTCTGGAAGGATATACATGACCTGGATACTGAGGACATAGAGAGGGCTAAAGTACTCAGTGACTTTTTGCTTCAGTCTTCATTGGTAACTACTTGAGCCACACCACCCAAGTCACTGAGGGCATTGACTGGGTATGAGAGAATGAAGAATCACCCAGGGTAGGAGGAGATCAG
>NW_009723639.1:0-2992 GCF_000703405.1 Apaloderma vittatum | reverse complement strand
GAATAGAGTGGGTGTGAGAACACAACCTTGTGTCACACCATTGGTTAATGAGAATAGTAGAATCGTAGAATCATATAATCATAGAATCATAGAATGGCCTAGGCTGGAAGGGACCTTAGAGATCATCTAGTCCAACCTCCCTGTCATGGGCAGGGACGCCACCTCTCGACTAGACCAAGCAACACATGGGGACCGAGCAGGAAGGGCTCAGAGAGTGCATCGACATCTCTGACTTGGCCACGCTGATCCGCGCGTAAAGGATAATCGTTCTGAGGAACTTGGGAGGACATCCTAATCATTCCAAGATCTGCCACAGGCCTTTTCTGCTCACAATGTCAAAAGCTTTGGTGAGGTCAATGAAAGTTACACAGAGTCCTTTGTTCTGTTCTCTACACTTCTCTTGCAGCTGTCTGAGAACAAATACCATGTCTGTGGTACTCCTGTTGGCTCTGAAACCACATTGGCTTTCAGGCAGAAGTTCTTCTGAGATAGCTGGTACCGTGGACACACTTAGTCTGACCCTTCAGTTGAG
Source organism: Apaloderma vittatum (assembly GCF_000703405.1). NCBI lineage: Eukaryota > Metazoa > Chordata > Aves > Trogoniformes > Trogonidae > Apaloderma > Apaloderma vittatum. The sequence goes on along the minus strand of NW_009723639.1, from coordinate 2,460 downwards.
ACCTTTCTGGCATGGGAGACCCTATCGGAGGCATATGCCACCTCCAGCATAGCTCGCAACCTCATAAGGGCATGCAAGCTTCTCCCCCGCGATAAGAAGGTGTCCATGGAGAAGATTCTGTGATAAGGTATTGTCTATTCCCCTTCAAGAATGCCCCTTTGCTGGAAAGCCATGTAGTAAATGTTATATTTATCATTCATTTAAGGCATTAACCAGAAACAAACTTAAATCCAGAGCGCTCTCTGACCCCTCCCTGTATTTCCAGATCGCTGCCTGTCTCTGAGCTGCCAATGACTCAACTACCTCTAGTCCTCTCTGAGGTTGACCTTAAATCCTGTCCTAACCTGCGCAGGGCAAGGCTGAGACCTACTCCTCTGGGAGGAGCATTGCTGCAGGGGTGGGTGGGGCAGAAGGAGGCAGGAAGGACTGTCTGTCCTTCCCTGTCGTTTCCTGTCCATCCTCCATCCTTCTCCGTCCCACAGCTGTCCCTGGGGCTGATAGCCCTTCTACAGCCCTTGCCACCAGAATCCCCTCCATCATCCCAAAGCCTTGAAGGTGCATGAGAAGTTTACATTCAAGTTATGTCCTCAAGTGAGGAAAAAAGAAATATAAATGCTGGTATATCTATTTTCCTCTCTACCTCCCTGCTATTTAAGGTTGGTGACAACGAATTCTACTTATTTGAGATGACAGATGAGCTGTAGGGGAAAAACAGGGACGCGCTGGTCCCTTTTTGAATGTATGTATATGTACCATGTTAGTCCCCACCTTATATTCCTTTAACAGCTTCTTCATCACTGCTTCATTGACCCCACTTAATATTCTCCCTAATTGGCATAGATGTTAGAACATTTTTCCTAATGCTCACTTTTAGCTTCTTTCTTTTTTTAGTTTTAGATCATTACTCCTGGTTCAACCACCTTAAATATTTCCCCTTTTTCGTATTATTTCCTCCAAACATATTTTCTGTCAGTAGTTATCATGGCCCTTCGCCATTACTTTCCCTCAGTAGTGTTAAGCTTCCAAGAGAGAAGGATAATCAGAGCCTTTCTGTCTCCATGTAATTTCTCCGGTAACATGCACTTTACTCTGTTTCTACATGGAACATCTTAAAAGGAAAGCACAAAATCTCCACAAGTGAAGTATTTTTCTAAAACATTTGGAAAGTGCTCATTTAAAAATATCAAAGAAATCCAGATCTGTGGCAGTGCAGTGCTAAGTCTGAACGAAGACAAGTGTGACAATTAATAAACACAGACATGCAATCAAGTTCTACTGCGCAAGGAGTGACCACAAATAAATACGGGTTGGAGTCTGTCCAACTCCATTAACCAGTGGGGTCATTTTATGCAAACCTCGGTAAAGGAAATCTGTGTGTCAGGAATCTCACAGATGTCAGATCATTTCTCTTCATGACACTGTAAGTCTCTGTTAGACATCAGAATCTGTCTTAGGATGCACAGGTGTTTCTGTTGGCCAGATATTCCCTTCCTGAGGTAACACAAGGAGCTGGGGATGAGTACAGTTACATTTGCTGTCAGGGACTTCGGTGATTTCCTCTCTTAACACTAGGTAATACAAATATTTGCTTTTTTATTGTATATGCCTCAATATTCAGAAGATTCATGCATCACATGGGTAAATTAATTAGCCTGTATTAGACAAACAAGCTATCATTCACTTCAGTGAAATTTCTATATGTAGTTACAATTTTTTGTTTGCTGTTCCTTCAAAGAAACTGGTGTCATGGTGGTGGTGGTACTTGCATGACACATCACAGAAAAAATAACCCCAAGTAGAGAAATTGTATCTTTTTATAATAGAAAAAATATATTTTTGGCTTCCTGCAAAGTGTAGAACTTGAAAATTATGTCTTTAACTCCTTGTTTGGATACTGCCAGTCCAAAGCGATTATAATTTTAAATTTAGACAGAAATATACACACAAGATTATAATTATCAGTTACTCAACTGGTCAATTGCTGCTTTTCTTTTTTTTTGCCTTTTCTGAATCTTCAGAAACTGATAAAGGTCTTTCATCCTGATCTAGTTGAGAGGCATCCCTGCTCATGATAGGGAGGCCAGATTAAATTATCTCTAAGGTTCCTTCCAGCCTAGGCCATTCTATGATTCTATGATTCTATGATTCTATGATTCTATGATTCTATGATTCTATGATTCTATGATTCTATGATTCTATGATTCTATGATTCTATGATTATTGTTTATTTTCACCAGTATTTGCATGAAGTCATACCAAATAAGAAGCAATCTTTATTTAACTTTGATTTTGCAACAGCACAGTGCAGTAGGAATCTCTATCTTATTATGTTTATGGGGCTGGGATTCGGAGGACAGGTACACCATGCCATGTCAAATGCAAGTACAATCTTGCATTCAAGGGTTGCATTTCAGTCTCTGTTTGATTTCTCAGTGTATTGGGTTGGCTCAGCCGGATTTT
>NW_009723638.1:47547-49834 GCF_000703405.1 Apaloderma vittatum | reverse complement strand
GGATGGCATCTCTTCCCTCAAGTGAGTCATTGCAGATAAAAAAAGGAAAAACCACAAGAACAGTACCAGAAGGTTCGTGGGGCATTAGACATCGGGATAGTGATACCTGGTGTTCTCTTCTCTTCTCCTGGCACCCTGGGGTGAAATTTGTGACCTGTAGATGTGCAGGCTCTGTATCCTCTCTCTTAGGAAGGGCTCGGATGGGTCACCGTGCCAGCCCCGTGACTTTCCAAGATGCACGTTACACGAAAAAGACTCTCAGGGTCGGCCCTTGAGCTGTCGTCCCGCTGACTCGGGAGCGGGCACCAGCTGGAGCAGCCACCTGCTCTCCCCTCGCAACCAGGTTTGGAATGATCGGACGCATTCCTGGGGGTCCTCGCTCCATGCCCTGGGGTCCTGCCAGCGCCACAAAGAAGAGGAGCATGGGAGCAAAGGTGGTGGAGCAGTCCCAGAGCATGAGCAGGCTGCAAAGGAAAGGGTTAATTCCAATCTTCAGGAGCAGTAGCGGGGTTTGGTATCAGTAGGTAATAAAAGCACTTACCCCGAGTGAGTTATCTCTGAAAATATGTCAGTAATATCAATTTAGACTACTGGGGATTTTTCCTCTTGCTTAACACTCGACAAGAGAGAATGAAAGGCATTTTTCATTTTGGTTAAGTCAACGTGAGCCTGGGCTTGGCGATGTTTTATCTGGGAATAGTTTTACAATGGGATGAGCCACGTTTTGGTCAGTTCCGCCACCTTTTGTTTGCGACCATCAAGGTGTAAGTTATCACTGCCCAGGGAATCTGGGCAAACTGTTGATTGATTTTTATTTTTTTGGGGTCTCTCTCAGCAATGGTTTGAGGTTTAGCCTCTCTTTTCCCAGGCTGTTGCAACATGCTATCCCCTTATTTAGGACGTGATAGATGATGGCCTAGCGTAACGCTTGTTAATAATATCCTTGTGTATTTTATAGCTGTAGAGCTATGTAATAATATTTTTAGGGATCCGTATGAAAGGTTTCTATTTTCTAGCTGTCGCGTAAGAGCCAGATTTGTATGTATGCAATTTATGATTATTTTCAGGAAGGATGGGAAATTTTATCCCGGTGGTAGCTTCTCTCGAGTAATCAGTTTCATCCTTCATATTTCCTGTGTTTTTCTTTTTTAGCAGAATACTGTGTCTTTAGAAGAGCTCAATTTACATTTAATTCGTGTTCATTTCTGTATACATATTCATGGTCAAGTGCTGGTTTCAGTTAACTTACAGACAACTTCACTGACGTCAAGAGAGGCTGCATGCATGCAGCGGTATGGCTCTCCATGGTTTTCATGCATTTATTGCTTTCGTTTTGGCTCACGGATCCACATCTCTGGTGTCTGCCATTACAAAGAACAGATGCCCCTCATTTCAGACCCAAATTTATTCCTGTTCCACACAGACCTGGTTAGTGTTCTTACCCCCTGTTACTGCTGTACACCCTGCAAACGCATTTGAAGCGGGAGGTCGAGGAATCAAGAGTACAAACAGTGCTATGTGTTTAAATTTTGCAATTTGTTTAATTGTTTAATGTTTAAATTTTTTGTTAACAGTTTCTTACTTGGAACTTTCTTACACTTGGGAGAAAGCTAGAGGCTCGATTTGTATTTGTGTGTGTTTGTTTTTGTTGTCCTGTATTTAGTGACTTGGTTTTGGGCACTGGGACACACGTTTGTCACTTTGAAATGAAGCGGCTTTGAATGCACAATCTAACTTCTGTTCCCTGGCTAGAGACAGATTTGCAAGCTTGAATAAATATAAATTGATCTAGGGCCTCACCTTTCCTCTTCGATGCCGCCCCGCTTCTTTGATACCTTATTTTGGAAGCAGTGTGAGCCGTGAGCTCTGCCTGCGTGCCCTGGGACTCCGCTCTTCATGCTCTGGTTCCTCTTGCAGATGTGCAGTCTTCCCAACCTGGTTTGGAGAAAAATCAGGTTTGAGAGATTTTCAGAAGCTGAAAATCAGGTTCTCCTGGTGGGATGCTCTGAACCATAAAGGTCTTAGCATGAAGATAACACCTTCCAGATCAAGTATGGCTGGACTAAACATCAGCCCTCCAAAAACCCAAACCAAATTAACACTAAAAAAAAATTAATAAAAATAATTGAATAATAATTTGCATCTGAGTTCCTGGAGAATAGCAGGAGGGGATTTGCAGCAGTCATGACCTTGTTCCTGTTTGACCACTGAAAAGGCCATCGAGGCTGCCGGGCTCTGTCCTGACTCGACCCTGGCTCGCGGGGGCCGTGCCTGCTGGATGTGAGGG
>NW_009723638.1:4409-47530 GCF_000703405.1 Apaloderma vittatum | reverse complement strand
CCCCGGGGGAGCCGCTGGCAGGGGCGGCGTTTGCGCCGTCTGTCGTGCCGATTTTGACACAAGTGCTCGCGGCAGTTGGTGCTGGCACCGGGCTCTTCGCTGGTCGTGCTGCTACGTGCCCTTGGAGCACCTCTCTGCTTTTGGCTGAGAAGAACCAGGGTCTTGGGGTGGGGGGAGAAAGCAGCAGAAATTTCATCTCTTTTTGGGAGCTGTTAGGTGTTTGGGTGGGTGTAGCTGCTTCAGTCCTGCATCCCTTTAGCGTAATGAGTGGTCTCTGTGCCCGTTCTGCTCCGGACATGCGAAGGGAGCCTGGGAATAGCAGGGAGGGACTTGGAGCAAGGCAGAAATCGTCTTTTTTTTTCGTCTCTTTATTACTCCGGTAATTTATAGATACAGATACAAAAGCTCCCCGTTGAAGCCTTGTTGAGTTTAATGAAGTGAGTTTACTGTGCTTGGGAATGAAATAAAACCCCCAATAAGTCAGTAACCTTCAAATGAACAAGAGGGGTGATTAAAATGCTTTATTCTGAACTGCCTGGGATTCTGAGCCCTTTAACAGATAGACTTACTGATGAAAGAGACTCCTAACTAAAAAATCAAGGATCAGCAAAAAAGCTTGTATTAAAACAATAAGAAGAAGGGATCCTAGTACTGGGGCAGTAACATCTGTCCTGCACTGCTTTTCTAGTGTTGCACCACAACCCCCTTGCTGGTTCCATGTCAGACCGCATGCCTGAGCATATACTTTTTTGCATTTTTTGTTCTGGGATAACTTTAAATACCTGCCCGCCTTGATGGAAGGGCGTTTCACGGGAGCTGCTTCTTCCTTCTGCAAAATTACAGCTTCGACCTTGGACTTGCCTAAACACATTCTCATCCCCGGAGCTGCTGGTGCCTGGTTGTGCCTCTGGCAGGCGACCCCGGGGCCGAGCCTGGGGTTGTAATGTAAAATCCGAGTGTGAAACTTTGCTCTGCAAGGTGTAGTCCTTTAAAAATAAAACAAAATTGTGGAGCCATCAACAGTAGACTCAAAAATGTTAATTTCTACATGATTGTCATAGACAAGGGATATTATCTGCAATAATTACGTGGGCTGCACGTGCAAACATCCTAGCCTTTGTGAAGTAGGCAGCTGGGCTCGTGTTCAAGTCTCCTCCTGCATCGGAGCTTCCGTAGAGATCACTAATTCTCATTTTATTTAAGGACCCTAAAAATGCATCAAAGCTGGGGGTGTTTTAGAAAAGGGACTGTGAATCCTGACTCAGGTGTTTGGCTGAAGCACAATCTGCTTTTAAAGGTGCGTTGTAAGAGAATGCAGACCTCAGAACTCCAACCATTTCGAGTGACTTGAAAACAGTTTTGTGGATTTTTCTGTTTCTGCATCGCTGGATTTTTGAGTGGTTTTAGATGCAAACTTCTCCACTCCAGAGAATGGGGCTCTAATGGCCTTTGATGTGGTTGCACAAGCACGCACTCTCGCTTTGGGTTGTATAGGTGTTTGTCTTGCACATGAAGGAGGAGAGTGAGCTTGCACTTCTTCACACCCTTACGTTTAGAGGAGACGCGTAGCCAATTCAGTTGTATTTCCTACTGGACATCTTGAAAAACCCTTTAAAATGAGTTTCTGATTTGTCGCTTTGTGGAGAGGAGCCTGTAGACAATCTGGTGTGGGGCTGGCCCGGCGGTGGAGGCTCCAGGAGACCTTGTTTTGGCTCCTGGCCCGAGGCAGTTGATGCATAAGCTCTTGATCCAAAACCAGTAGGGAGATTTGCAGCGACAGGTGGGGAAACTAAAAGTGAAAAAAAGCCACAAGCCCTTCTGGTGTATGGATGAGGGCAGAGAGGAGCTGGGTGGCGAGGGAGCTGCAGGGAGCGTGGGTGAGGAGCATCTCCTGGGCTTTGCCATCCCTGCAAGCACTTTAAAATGGTTTGGTCACAGGGCAGCGTGTGGATGGATGCTCCCCTTGGAAAGAAGGTGTATGCCGTAGAGTCATCGAATCATTAAGGTTGGAGAAGTCCTCTAAGATCATCGTGTCCAGCCATCAGCCCAACACCTCCGTGACGACTGAACTATGTCCCAAAGTGCCACATCTACATGTGTTTTTGAACACCAGCCTTGTGTTTTCTCTCCTTTCCTTTGCCTCATTGGCAAAGGAGTTGGAGTTTGAGGAAGGATTTTTCTCTTTGCTCAGCCTCTGTCCCCTGCAACATCAGATGGGAGCATCACTTCTGAGGTTCTCTCTCTTCCCGTTATCTCCAGACAAGAGCAATATTCTCCCCAGCTCAGTGTCCCTTGGTGGGATGATGTGGTGCTGCACCATAGAGGAAGGAAATTGCTTTTTGGGGGGATATTTGGTGGTGTTTTGGGGTTGCTGCAGCGAGAAAGCCCCCTTCCTGCCTGGAACGGCAATTAGTGAGCAGATAAATTGCCTTGCTTGCAGGTTTCATTAAACCCTGCAGCACGGTTTTTATCTCTGTCCTTGCAGCTCATGGTGAACTGGTCTCCCCAAGGGAAAGTGGATGCTCCAATAGATGTGGAATGAGTTTGCCACATTGTACAATAACTGTGGGTCAGGATTGTTAATTATTCCTTAATTAGCTATATGACCAGGAAACCTTCGTTACTGTTGATGGCAGGGACGTGATGCCTTCCTGTTTTTTACTTTTGTTCGAGTCCCTGAGCAACGGGGCTCTGGGTTTTCACTTCTCCTTGTCTGAAGGAGAAGCAGGGAGATGGCCAGCTGGAAGGTCTCGTCATGGGACGTGACAAACAAACCACGTATTGCCACACTAGCTGCATGTTACATTTCATACGACATGATGGGCCCAGCCCTGGGTTCAGCTGTGGTCCTGCTCCCTCTCCAGCGCTGGCAGGAGGTGCTGGGGCTGTTGGAGCATCTTTAGATGCAGAACTGGTCTCTTGAGTTAGCGAGAGTGGGAGCCCTCTTGGGTTGCTGTGTTGGTGCTGCAGGTCTGCAACCAGCCCTTCAGCTTAGGAGCCGCTGAGATGATTTTTCTGCGTGTTTCTGGATAAGACAGAGACAGAGAAAGATGCAATGTGGGATTTCTCCTCTATATTTTCTGTGAGGCTTCGGTAACACTTTAAACGCAACCCAGAGCTGCAGTCAGTAGCTGTGACGCTGGTGGCGTCAGGAGAGCTACTTGGGGCTCTGAGCAACCTGGTTTAGTTAAAGATTTCCTTTTTCTATGCAGGGAGGTTGGGCTAGATGACCTCTGCAGGTCCCTTCCAACCCAACGCATTCTCTGGGAGCGGAACGGGGATTTGGGGGGTAATGGAGGCCTTTGGGCTTCGTGCATGTTTCAGAGACACCCTTACTCGCCCGTGCTGCGAAACGTTGCACCGGCCAAGACCGAAATGGCAGCACGCCTGGATTTTCTTGTTGTTTTAGAGATTATGTTAAGTGTTGCTTAAATGAAAAGGCTTTATTTTCTTACACCCACGTGCATGTTTACTTCCTTGTCGTACCTTCTGGAGTTGAAAGGGCTCTTTCATTTAAAAAAAAAAAAAAAATTCCCCTGCAAACTGGCACTTCTGTTGTGGTTTTTGAATGATGATGGACCTGTGAGTGTGTGTCTGTGTTTCCAGTAAGAGCTTGGTAGATCCTGAGGTCCGTGGGCTCCTTTCTGCCCTTGTGCCATTGAGTCACCGTGTGCCAGTGGCTTGATGATGGTTCCTATGGGAATGGGTTGTAGATTCTCCAAACGAGGGGAGGAGTGGGCAGAGGGATGAGAGCTTCTGCTGAAACGCAGCCAGGATTTCCAGGAAAACACGATGGCATGAGTGCTCGACTGCGTGTGTGTGCCCTGAGCGTTGCTGCTCCCGGTTTTGTGCGGGTTATCATGAATGTCGCTGGTTTTCAGTAAGATGAGAGCGATGCCTGCTGGGTCTGGTGGAGGCTATAAAATGAGGTGGGTTCCAGAAGCGGTGCATAATGTGGGAACAGCGCTTTGCCTTGTCTGTCAAACCTGTCCTCCCGGGAACCCGAGCCAGGTTCGAGCTGTGTAAAAATGCCTCGTTACAACCTAGCGAGAAGCGCTGCCACCCCCGGGGACTTTGCAGGCAGACACCATGCTGTTGAGCTGCTCCTGTCTAGATGTCTTGATTAATTTTTATCCCTTCCTTCCTAGAAGCCCGAGGGAACACTGGGACGGCGTCCACCGTGATGTCTGAGCTCGGGCATGTGGCACCTTGTGCCTTTGTGGCATCGCTGAGTGATCTGTTGGTGTTTTGCTGGGTTGCCTCAGTCCTGGCTCATTGGGGGACACCTCTTGGTGTCTTCCTGGCTCGTAGAATGTCTTGGATTGGAAGGGACCTCAGAGATCATCTAATCCAACCCCCTACCATGGGCAGGGACGACCTTAACCAGCCCAGGTTGCTCAAAGCCTCGTCCAACCTGGCCTTGAACATCTCCAGGGAGGGGGGCAGCCACAACTTCTCTGGACAATGTATTCCAGAGTCTTGCCAGCCTTGGACGGAAGAATTTCTTCCTAAGATCCAATCTAAACCTGTTCTGCTTCAATTTAAATCCATTTCCCTAGTCCCGTTGCTGGACGCTCTTGTAAAAAGTCCCTCTCCAGCCTGGCAAGTGCTTTGCTCCATTCCTGTGCAGTTGATTTTTGGCAAATAAGAAAATTGTGACATTCTTATTAAAGTTGTAACCCCTCGGAAATACAAGACCCTTCTTGGTAGCACTCAAGTGTTTGCACTTCCATCTTGTTTGAGAGAAATTATGATGAACTCCAGTCGGTTTGGAGGGTTGGCAGTGAACACCCCGTGTCTGTAAGATTTTCTCCTGGAATTTGTCATCATAAAATGCAGGAAAAAGAAATCAAAGTGTGCATCTTTGCTTGTGATACAAATAAATCACTGTGAGAAAAGAAGAGAGAAAGTAGCTTAGTGTTGACACTATTTTGGAGAGAGTTTTGTTGTTGCGTATGTGGGTGTGTCTGTTGTTTTCGTTGTGAACAAGTCTCCTATTTGAAAGATTATGTCAGCAGATAAAGGGAAATGTTGTTGTCTCAGGTTGATAAAGGCCAAGTACCCAAACCTCACTAACATCCTGCACAGGCTGGATGCCCTGCGATGTTCTGGGAGGACCGCGACGCAATAATCGCGTTTGGGATGGGAGCTGCACAGTTAGGACCCGTGCCCCACATCTCTCGGATCAGAGAGGTAATTTAAACTCCAGTGCTGCAGTGAGCTCTCTGTCCTTGTGTGATTCTGGTGATGTCGAGAAGGATGTGAACCCCAGCCCGGGACATTTGCTGGGGGTGAGGGAGCTGGACAAGTCCTGGGGATGTCTGGTCCTTCTCCTCAAAGGGGGAGTCAGCATTATCAGACCATGAGATATTCCTGAGCGTGAGATGAACGCTGCCTTTCTGCTGCTGCTGTATTCGGTGATACAGATGAAAGAGTGCAAACAGGGAGGGCTTTTCTAAAACTTTACTGTTATTTTTTCCCCTTTGGCCCAGCTGCACATACAGCTTTTGGGGCTTGGTGATGCTTGCGCTCCTGCAGTTGTGACTGGGTGGTTTACATTGCTTGCCTGAAAACATTTGTTGCAATCAAGGCAGCAAACACATTTCCTTTTAAACTAAGGATGTGGGAGGTAAACAGCTTTTGAATACAGTGCCAGTGGACAGAAACGTTTTTTTCCCCCTCTATGTTCTGGTTATGTTGCAGGTTCCTATTTCCCAGAGTGCAGCCTCTCTCTGGAATTCGTCTCTTGGTTTTACCTGCGGGAGCACCTCGTGTGTTCTTTGTAAAGCTCTGGCGTGGCTGGGGGGGTACCGCCCGCAGTCACCGTGTTACTGGGTCAGTGGCACATCTATATCCTCAGCTGGCACCCGGTGCTGCGCTGCAGAGCTTTAAGATCGGTTTGGACGAGCTGCGTGGCATCATGCCATTTTTTTTTTATTTTTTTCCCCCCCAGGCTCAGCGTCAGGAAGCTCTTTATGAGCGCTAGTAATTTCCTGCGGTACGGTGACACGGGTGGCACAGGGATGCTTCCCTGAGTTCATCTGTCCCTTGATATCTCTTCACGCAGGTGTGAAGGAGCCCTCCTTTCCACTGTGCTGGGGGTGGCAGGGAGGGCAGAGCAAAAACCTTGCGTGGCTATAAACATCCAAAGAGGGCAAGCTCTCGGCCATCTTGCGGAAAGCTGGAAGGATGGAGCAGGCGTTAATGCTTTTGCCTTCAAACGTCGTGCTCGGAGCACCTGGGGAGAAAATTTCAGCCCCGCACTTCCACTGAGTGAGCGATGCTTTTGTCCAACTGCCTCCGTGCCCAAACGTCCTTCTCGGGGTTTGTTCGCGGAGGGTTTCTAGATGTCTGCCTGGGAAATGTTTGGCCGTCGAGGGTATAAGAGGAAAATGAAGGGTTTTTGTTTGAGCCATGTGCCCTCTCCTCCTTGCCTGTAAATTGCTGGCGATGCACTTTCTTATGGCTTTTAAGCCTTTGGGATAGAATGGGAAACAATCAGAGGTCAAGTGAAAAAAAAAAGAAATAGTTTTGCTGAAGAAGGAAAGAGGGAGGCCGGGATGTAGGTCAGATGCGCACAGCACAGAGCTTTAAGAGCTATTTTCTACAGCTAAATTGTACTTCGAGACTTTTTGAAGTTCACATCTGGTGAGCAGATTTAAGGTAAAAGCCTCCAGTGTTTGTGTAGTAGTTTCTTTGCTTGCTTTCTAAAAATATGACCTGGAGACCTCCCTTTTGGTGAAAATGTTGAGAGTCTTGCTGGCCTTCTGTCCTTTGCACATTGCAGAAATGCCTCTGGAGGTTCCAGCAATGCAGCAGGCAAATTAAGGTTTCCTATTTTCCGATTGCCAACCACCTGCCGCTCAGATTTTGGAAGTCCAGCCCTGGACAAGGGACCAGAGAGCCTCCGGGAGCATCCTTGGAGACCTTTGGCCTGTCAGATGGTGTTACATATTCTCCCCACCCAGGAGGGCTGTCGAGCAGCCTGGTGAGACAGGCAAAGGGATTTGGGCAAAGTCTTTGGGAGGAGAGGAGTGGTAGGAGATCGTGTGCGTGGTTTACGCCCGATTCTTCCCTCGCTCCGGTGTTGCTCTCGTGTTTGATCTCACTGGAATCGCTCCAGGCTTGCGTCAGAGTCAGCTCCAGCTCTCCTTTGTTCGGACAGAAATCTGGAAGAGTTCTGCTTAAGGCAGCGGAGCAGCAGAAAAATATTTATAGGCAGGAAGGGAATCTGGTCTCCCCCCACCCTTTGGCAGAATAACTATCAGTTTCCTAAAGATGCATGCTTGGCAGCAGCCAAATGTAATTCATCCCAGCGAGTATACTTCTCCTCAGCATTCATCAGATGTAAAATGTCGTGGATTCGTCATGTAATTTAATTTCTTCCATTTGGATGTATGTTAGGAATGAAGTCAGCTGAGGAGATTACAAAAGGAGTATTGATGCCGTGGTCCTCGTGCATATTTTGACAGGAGGGATGAAAGGCTGCTCAGCTGGCGGGGCTCAGGGAGCTCCTGCTGTGCCTGCCCGTCCCCACTGCCTGAGACTGCCGGGTTGGACCCTGAGATGCGATGGGGACACCTCAGAAAAATTGGGAGGTTCAGATGTTTATTCAGCAGCAGGGCTGCGTCCTGGCTCTCTCCAGGGAGAGCTGTGTGGAAACCCCTCACCGTCTCAGGCAAGCGTCCCTACTTGTTGCTTGCAAACGCTGTTTAAAAAAAAAAGAAGTTAGAAAGAATCAATAAAAGTGTCCTACTGGTTTATCAGGTGGGTTTGGGAAACTGTCACGTTCCTCCCGTAAACCGTAGCTGCAGGTTCATGTTTTATTCTGCCTTTGCGTTTAAGACCAGGCAGGCTACGACTTGATGGTGGTTCTGTCACCGCTTGTATCATTTACGGAAAAACCCTGCATTGTTACTTCGCTTTTAATAGGAATATTATTCACCTGGAAGCAACATCAATAATCACTCCTTGTGAAATAGATGCCAGCTGAGGTGACTTTATGGGGAGAATTAAAGCAGCAAAAATACCATTTTATATTCAGCAAGGATCTGATTTGCAAAGGGAGATGCTGTTGCCTTCGTTCATAGAAATTCTTGGCTGGATCCGTGGTGCCATCGAGCCTGCGGGGAGCTGGGTGCGGTGCCTTCCATCAGCTAGGATCTGTACGACGCCAGAGGCACTTTTATCCTCCAGCTGCAAGAACTGGGAAGGAGGCTTCGTCCCCGCTCCTCCTCCAGCTGTCTCAGCCTCGTCGAGAGCTATGGAGTCCCAGCCCCACTTCCCAGGAGAGCGGTCAGGTCTCTGAGCCACCCGGCAGAAAACGCCGCATGAGCCCGTGAGGATTGGGTGGTGCTTCAGAGGATGAGATTGGAGGCACAAGCACCCTGGGGAGGAAGGCACAAAGCAGGACACAGAGCGATGATTTGGGTGCTTGGCTTGCGGGGAGCCCCATCCTGCACCGTGGGTGCTGGGCTGGCTGGTGGTTGCCGACTGCAAGGCAGAGGATGAGCCAAGGAGATATATCCATTTATTCCTGTTTGTGATGCAATCCAATGTTTGGCTTAAAGTTGTGTTTTTGCATAAATAGCTTTAGTGGGCTTTATGTGAAGGGAGAATCCGCCTAATCATTGCAGTCTCCTCCGTGCCTGCTTGCTGCTCAGCTTTCTTACTTTCTGGGGTTGCTGCTTGGTGGTGCTGGGGCTCGGGCACAGCCAGGATGGCGGGTTTTGGAGGTGGCAGTGGGCTACAGGAGTGCAAAATAGATCCCTCAGTGTGCCTTATGTTTGCTAAGGCAAAATATGGGTCAGTCTTCTGAGACACGTCGTCGTTTGTTGGGAATCGTCGGGGCTGTGTTTGCTGCAGTGCATCATTTCCTTTCTGCTCCAGATGGGGATCTGGGTGTGATGGTCACAGGCCACAGGTTTAGTTGGTGTAGCTGTAGCGCTGCAATGTAATGACTAGGTTATGACCCCCTTGAGTCACCCTGGTTCCTGGCTTGGACCCATCATGTTACAGCTCCTGGTGTGGACTTTTCCTGGTGTTGGGGACCTGCGGGGACTGTGATTAGGGGCTGCTGCTGTGGCAGGAGAAGCGCCCGTGCCAGAGGAGCTGCTCAGTGCCCGCAGTGGGGATGGTACTTCAGATAAGAAAAAGGTGACAGCAAAGACCTACAGTTTATGAGAACATGTGGCCGTGGGAGTTTTGCAACAGCAACCCTTGCTGAGGGTTGCCGGCAGAGCCCGTCTCAGGGGAAAACTGATTTCAGCACCATGGCTCCTGCCAAGTGGATGTGGTCGCTCTTGCCCCAGACAAGTGCACAACCTTCAGCCAGAGGCACCTTTTGGCATGCTGGTGTGTGCCTTTCTGTTTGCTTACCACTTCTTTTTTCCCGTTAAAAATATGTAGCGAGTTCTATGCCTGAAAAAGTGAAAGACCCCAGAGCACTGATGCAGATGATGTTGCACATCTGCTCTCTGGGCTCCAGGGCTAACCAGTCTCCCCAGTCCCTCCTCCCTTCCCTACTTTTTTTTCTTCCTGCGTGGCTCTTCTTGGGAAGAGATTTATCATCTGGCTAGAACATGCAGGTTTCTGTGCTTGGGAGGCGTATCCCCCCCTGGGATTCATTTAAGGCTTGTTTTATTGGTGACCTAGTCCACATCTGCATCTGTGTCGCTGGCCCGTGGACGCACTGACGGGACGTCCAGGCTCAGCCGTGGTTTTCTTCTCCCTGCAGCTCTGCTGTAGGAGGCTGATGGACAATGATGCCACCGGCTCTCACCACCACTGACAGGCATCTAGAGACCTTCTCCTGCTCTCTGTGTGTCGGGCACGAGGAGGAGCTGAGGGAATGCCGTGGGAATGGTGATGAGAAGACTTTTACCTACTGCCTATGGCCTTGCTGTGGAATGGCCACGAAATAAGAATAGTCCTGTAGATACAATGACACACTTTCTGTTCTGGGGAGGTTTAGATTAGGTATTGGGAAAAATTTCTTTACTGAAAGAGTGGTGAAGCGTTGGAACGGGCTGCCCAGGGCAGTGATGGAGTCAGCATCCCTGGAAGTGTTCAAAAAACGTATAGATGTGGCACTTTGGGAAGTGCTGTAGAGGTCACGGTGGTGTTGGGTAGACAGTTGGACGCAATGATCTTGGAGGTCTTTTCCAACCTTAATGATTCTAGGATTAAACGCCTTGGCTTGTTTCTTGGGGAGCGCTCGGTTTTTTGAGCGATGCCGTCGTGCCTGTCGCAGAAGGAAACACTTGCACAATCCTTCCCAGGGAGGGGAACTTGAGGGCAGTTTGCCTGATGAAGCCCCGCTGGAGGAGGTTTATATATTAAATACCTTTTAATTAAAGGTGAGGAAACCAAGATGTGGAGAGATTAAGGACCAGTTTTCTAACGAAGCTCAGCGGCTAGTCAGGACTAGATTTTCCAAAGGGCTCAGCCCCTACTGAAGTAGTAAAATGAACAACCGGATTTTCGAAGCATCCGATGATGTTAGATGCTGAGCCCTTCCAGCTGGGCTGTAATTGGCGATGGGAACTGCCCACCCCGGGCAAAGGGAGGCTGCTTTTCTCCTGCTGGAGTTGTTTACATCTGAACCAGCCCATTGTAGCGTGGGGAAGAGGCAAGCGCTCGGGGCTGCGAGAGGTTTGACTGTATTAATTTCACATAGTAGGTGCTGGACGTGCTCGTTTCCCTGCTTGGCCGCAAAGGACTGTGACCTCAGAGGAGTGTGTCTACATGCAGAGGCCACGTCTGTAGGGGAGGTGAACCCTCATCCTTTCTGTTGTGCTCCAAAAGCTTTGGCATCGTCTACGCCGAAGTTCATCATCGTCTACGTTGAAGCTCCGAAGCGCTTCATGAGCGAGAGGGCTTTGTGGGTAGTCATAAGCAGATGCTTAAATCGAGCGTCTACAAAAGAAGATGTTAAAATTTTTGATGACTCTGTAATCTAGTTTGGGGCCTTTATTGAATTAGTACTTGAAATGTTTTCTGTTTTCCCTGGAAGCCATTGAATTCTATGAAAAAACCAAAGGATGTGAACTAGCCTGGAAGCAGCGTGCTGGATTATTGCCGCTGCGAATACTGAACGTGAAGAACGCAAAGCGGCCAAGACATCACGAAAGCTTTTCTTCTCCAGCAATTACAGAGTTTTGAGTGGAGACCTCAGTGCGGCACAACCGTCCAAGGAAGGAGGAGCGTGGTGTGTGTTGTCTCTTTATGTTCTAGGGGGAAAAAAAAAAAGTGTAGGAAATTAAAGAAAAAGTATTTTCCTGCGGAGATGCTTAAACTCACGCTGTGTACTCATGAAAGACTGCTGCAGGAAGCTCTGTGTCAAAAGGGAATGACAAATAAGGAAAATTTTGCCCTTATGCTCAGGACTTGCACCCGTATCCTGCGCGCGCTGCAGGGTGATGGCAGGATGTGGCCATCCCTGCTTCTCCCTCGGCATCGTCCCTCAACGAGGTTGGGCTGCAAAGTCACGGTGCAGCTCGGGTAACTCCGTTGTACCCGAGCAGCGGGAAGCGAACTTCCCCAAATCTTAATTTTTGTGGCCTTTTCCCGTGGTTCTGCTGTGGCCTCTGCCAGCTGCAGCCGTCCTCGCTTGATGTGGCTGCCTTCAGCTGGCTTCCATCAGCTCCACTGACGAGCAATGCGGCTTTTTTATTAACAAGAGCACATGAAAGATGCCCCGCGGAAGTTGCTGATCTCCCTCCCTGGCCTTTTCTAAAATCGTAAAATGAAAATGTGGGTTGTCTGTTGTGGCACGGATGCCACCAGTAGCTCAGCAGACACACGCCTGGTGCATTTGAGAGTGCTTTTTTTGTTTATTTTTTCTTTTTCCTGGATTTTTTCCCTGGGTCTGTTGTTTTTCTTTTTTTTTTCTTTTTCCCCTCTGTATATGCTTCCTAAATAATAAGAAACTGAAGAAAACGTAGTAGAGAGGAGGCCTGCGTTATTCTCCTAGTTTCCATCCTGTGGGATATGGACATCCAGGGAGCAGAGTCCAGGACCTACAGCTCAGCAGCATGCGCGTCCTCGCCAGCCCAAGCGTGGCAAAGCTTCTGCTCTGAAAAATTATTTTCCTCAAATGGGAGCAGGCAGGATTGTCTTCACTCCCAGTTTGTCCTTTGATGGATCTCTGCTGCTGAAGGGGCTGGTTTGTGCCCTGATGGGCATAACCCACTTCTCTGGGTGAGCGACGGAATGAGCCAGGGGGTGATCTCAGCAGATGCTCCAAAGAGTGGAAGGAGGGGGCAAGGAAAAGAGGAAATTCTCCAACAAATTACAAGTGAATAGCAAGTTATTGCAGATTTACCAGAAGCGAGATCAGGAAGGAAAGCCTTTTTTGTGCCTTTGCTTCTCACTCTCTTAAGCTCATGGGTGCCAACCTGGGATTTTTAGGCAGGTGCATGACCAGCGCCAGAAGGGATCTGAACCCCCAAAATGTGGCTGGGTTAAAGGAAAAGTACCAACGTGACTGTACTTCCATCTTTATTTAGAGACCACCTTTTTCTGCGGGGCAGATGTTTGACTGCCCTGCGCAGTCTCCGGGGCGGGCTCCGCGGTGCTGTGCTCCTCACACCAGTCTGGGTGAGGAGCTGGGGGAACTGGGGACAGGTGCCATGGGATGGGGGGCTGGATGCTCAGCGTGATCTGGCTTTTCTGAAGGTGACATGCTCGCTCTTTTGCAGAAAAACTGCTCAGCAGGAGGGTGGGATTCGAAAGCTCGCCTCCCGTCCCCTCGGCGCAGGGCCGCGGTGCTGCTGCTCAGCGATAGTTTTGCGCCAGACGCGTTGGCATGGGCTGAACCTGTCTGACTGGCTGCCGAAAGGCAGAGCCGGCTCCTGCTCTGTCCCCTTTGCTCCGATTTCCACTGGTCCCTCCAGCCCAGGGTGCAGGGCCGGGAGCCACCGCCTTTTCCAGGCACCCTCGAGTCGCAGTCGGTGGCCACTGCAGCCCCGTTGCCCTCTGCTCCAGCCTCGTGCCGTCGCTGCAGCGTCCCCAGGGCTCCAGCTTCTGCGTGCCTTGTCTTGCCTTCCTGCACAGAGCCGTGCACAGCTCAGTGCTTTTGTAAAAGTGCTTTTTAGCATGTAGCATTTAGCATTTTCTTCTCCTCCAGGGCTAGACACTGTTGCACAGTCCTGGCCTGCGTGATCACCATCCTTAGAGAAAGGGTTCTTGGGCTGAACTCATGACCCACAGCCCTTGTGGGTGTAGGACTTGTGTGAACTGGAGCAGCGTCCTGCTTTCCGGGGGTTATTTATCTGTGCTTTATTTACAGCCGCTGGCTGAACGCTCTTTTTTTTTTTTCAGATTTTAAATTGGAGGGGGATTTCTGAAGGTAGCGTGTGTTTTGAAGGCAGAGCTGACGTGTCCAAGAGTTAAATGTATTGAAGCACGGAGAGTTTTCTGTAGATAACAAAGGAGAATTTATTGCGAGAACTGCTGTTCTTAAAAACAGTCACAGAACTATTTGCAGATTTTTTTGTATCTGGTAAGGAAAGCAAGAAATAAAATGTTCAATCTAGGCAATGACATCTCAGCTTAATTTAAGCTAAGTGGCATTTTTGCTGTTTTCTTCTCAATGGCCAGGATTTCAGTTCTCTACTCAGACTTTTTATAACTTTCTAGACTTGGTTAGAATTTAAGGGCCACTTCCCATCTTGCACAAGACCAGCCATAACTTCACGGAGCAGTTCTCGTGTCTGTATGAGCTGGACACGGCATCTTGCAGGAAGAGGTCCCGTTCGGTGACAAGCCAGACTCACGGTCCCACGCAGGGAAAATTCCCGGTGACATCAAAAGGAAGTATATGGAGAACAGGGAACGCAGGATCAAACCCGAGAGATTAGATTATTTTTTTTTAATGTAAATCTGTTCTGATGAGCCACCAGAACACCTAAAAGCAATAAGCTGGCTGCTTAGTCTTTTTTGCATATTGCATTTATTTCTCTTTTAAGCGGCTCGCTGGTTTGGAAGGCTGGTTGTGTTTCAAATTAATTTATGCGAGAGCCTAAGGTTGCTCCAGTTGCTCCCTACCCTCTCTCCCCACCTTTTGTTGTCTCAGGTGGTAGATTAATTGGGTCGAGAACAGTATTTTTGTCTTAGCTGGGGAAACAATGTGCTTGAGTGGCAACGTATTAAAAAGCCAAATTAATTCCTGGTGGATTTGCTTCGCTTTGCATCAGTTGTGGTCCTGGCAGTTGGG
Source organism: Apaloderma vittatum (assembly GCF_000703405.1). Lineage (NCBI taxonomy): Eukaryota > Metazoa > Chordata > Aves > Trogoniformes > Trogonidae > Apaloderma > Apaloderma vittatum. The sequence continues at coordinate 33,312 of NW_009723638.1, read as the reverse complement.
TTCTTGCAAAGCGCAAATGATGTAAGAGGAAAGTATCGGTGGCACAACCACCGCAGGCTACTTTAAATTGTAGCAATATCATGTCAGGATTTTAGGGTTACATCTATAAATGATGTAACCACGCAGCCTGGTTGGATGTTTTCAGGGGCTGCTAGACAAACACCCCACCTTGCTGCTGAGGAGAGTTCACGGGCACAAGCCTATGGTTGGCAGAACTCAGTATTCTTATGCAATATTCTTAATACTGCAAGAAAAAAATGAAGAGCTTTTATTAGCTTTTTCCAGTTTTCACTTCCGCAGTAATTTTTTAGCTGCACATTTGTGTTTTCACTGCGTAAATAGCTGAATAAAAGGCTGCCAAAAGCCGAACTTAATGTTATTATTCTGATTCCTGTCCAAAAAGTAATTGTTTATTTTACCATTGCAAATATGTACACCTGACACCAGCAGCTAGTTGAAATGATTTTGGAGCAAATTCTGCTTTCGTTGAAAATGGTGTCATTTCAGAATAGTTCTTTCGTCTGGATTCTCGCTGGGCAAGGGCTCCTGGGTGTGGGTATGTGTGTTGTGCATGTATATAGAAAATTTTGGTGTTAGTAAACCAGCAGAATTTTTTTTGTTCGCTCTTTAAAATAGGTTTGTCAGCATTTTACTGAGAGTTACTGAAAAATAGAACAAAGTAAGAGCCCCCTAGTCAGATGCAAAAAAAGCCCCCACCGCCCCTCAAACCTCTTGTCTTCTTTTCGACCCAGATACCTGGATAAAATGCATTTGTTTTTTGAGCTGCTGAGCAGGGTCAGAAAATTTATGGGATTTATCTGACAGAGGACCTGGGACACAGTGCGTGTCTGACCCATGTATGGGGAAATTGAAATTACTCAACTTGCAGCTCATAGCATCCAGAAGCCATCCTAGTGCCTTAGCTTTTACAGCTCTTGTGAGAGCCTCGAGGATTATTAAACTTTGCAAGCACCAAAACTAGCGTGGTAATTACTTACACAAATAGAGTTAAGGAGAGGGTCAAACTATGGGAAAGAAAACGGAGAGAAATATGCTTTCCCTGGATGGTGTCGGGGCATGAAGCTGTATTGCAAGTATATCCTGTGTTTTCATAGTTTTCAGCATAAGCTCGTGATGTTTTGAAACATCCCGGAGGACTCTCGGCGAGCCTGAGGAACTAAATAATCTTCAAAGGAACGTTAGTGTGTCTCCTCTCAAACTCAGTTTGTCAGAGAGCTCTGCTTGGAGAAACATTAATAAAATGGCGTGTGATTCACACCGGCCTTGTGAACCTTAATTGATTCAGGTTTTATAAAGAACTTTGATCCGGGAATGAAAGGCATTTGACAGATGCGAACGATTTCGAGTGACAATTAGCTTTTCTTTGGAGGTGCTCCCTTGTTTCGCTGTAATTAATTTGTATTCTTCCTACCCAGGTGGTGACGACGATGATTTTTGCTCATTGGCGAGTGACTCCCGTTGAGTTGAGGCTCTCGGGGTGGGTTGGGAGCGAGTGTCTGTACCTCTCCCCTACACCCACACCGTCTGCTCGCCCAGGCTCACCCAGCGTGTTAAAGCTTGACATCACCCCTCAGTCCCATCCTGATTTCGCAATAATAACAAGAACAAGCTGCCAGCTTTAATAATCCTGAAACACACCCAGCCAAGTTTACTTTATTGATCTTGGGATGCACACACACACACACACACACAAAAATACTAAATTTGTTTGTACAATAACCTATTTGGGAGGGTTTGACTGACTCCAGCCTTTCCTGCCTCTTCCTTTGTTTTCCGGATGCATCAGCAGATGTCCATGGAAGTGCTAAATGTGCACCCTGCCTGACCCTTGCCACCGAGGAAGGTAAATCACTTCTGGCAGGAGGCTTCCCAGAATATCTCCAGAACCATGCTATTGCTATTGTAAACAAATCTAATTAAAGAGGAATCTTAAGAGAAGGTCTGGGGTAGGTTAGTTTTGGTTTTGTTTTTCTTTTTTGTGTGTGGGGTTTTTTTTTTGCGTAGGGGTTTGCACTTTGGTGCTTTCTCAATAAGTGAAAAAAATTGCTAATAATTTGCATTTTAGGGCTCTTTTCTTTTTCTTTCTTCCACAAACACTTTTTCTGGGGGACAGAGAATACCTTAGAGATTAGGCCACCTAAATGAGAAATAATATTAGAAATAGGACTTGGAGCAAGATGTTTTAAGCCTACAGAACACTTGGTAGTGGTGGGCTCCTCTGGGTTCCCCTAACCTGTACCCGGTGCTTTGGGGCTTCATCTGGAAAGAGGAACTTAGTGTGGAAGGGTTGGAGGGTGGTAGCAGTTACCTGAGTGACCAGCCTCAAGGCAGAGGATGTTGAGTCAGTGGGTGCATCTCATCGCACAGATCTTCTGTGTTTGCTGTATGTCCAGGGGTCGTTATTCTTCCAGGCCCATCACTCTTATTAACAGCATGGCCACTACTTCATCAGCAAGTAAGAAGACTTTCTGGGATATAAAGAGAGGCTCTTAAATCTATATGTGATCACCTAAATAAGCATACTCCTTTCCCAAGGGCGTGTCTTTAGGTTCTGAAGTACAGATTTGGTCAGCAACCGACTCGGAAAGCTGGGCTTAGTCATCGTTTGAGGACATCCTGGCGCTGGTCCTGCTCCTGGCACGGGTTCAAGTGAGTTTTGCAAAGTTCTCCCAAGTAGGAAGAGAAGCGGAGCCCCAGGTCTCACCTGCTGCAGGTGGGATCCTGGGAGAGGCAGTGTTGGTCTCCAAAGGGGTTCGTCTGCAATATCTTACAAGTTGCATTTGACAGTATATGTGCGAATGCCGTTTTATAAAGTGCATTACAGCAGAGTGAGTTGTTACTTGTGAGGGTAGGGAATGGTGTTCATCTGAAAAGCTGGTTGGGAAAATGGCCCAGATGGCCAAGACGTCCTGGTGACTCTCAGGGCTGAGTTTTTGGCACAGGTACTGTTTACTAGATAACTCTTGACCTTAAAAAATATAATCAAATTACTGTATTGATTTTTTAAAGTTTTTTTTTAATAGAAATAACCCCACTATATTTAAATGCGTGCATATTAGTAATTCAGCCTAACTCTGAGACTTCATACTTTGGCTTAAAACAACTCATACAGGAAACTAATACCAACGCCCATTTCAACAGATGTCGTGTGCCAGGAAATCAATATAATACCATTTCCAAATAAGAGCTATGTTCTGCATGAAAGCTGAGTAATGAAATCATGACTTAACGCACAGATAGTGTCGGAGTCCTTCTGAGCCCTGACTTACGTGCCGTGGGGAAGAGCAGCGTGTGCAGGGATGTGCGAGGAGGGTGTCGAAGGTGATGGACTTTGTGTTGGTCTCCGCCTCCCCCAAACGCTGTGTCCCATCGCTCCCGCAACCGGCGTTCCATCTGGCCGTGCAATTCCCTGGCCAGGATGGGGAGGAATGATAAAATCGTAGAATGTTGGGGATTGGAAGGGAGCTCTAGAGATCCCCCAGTGCCACCCCCTGCCAGAGCAGGGTCACCCAGGGCAGCCACACAGGAACGTGTCCAGGCGGGTTTGAAAGTCTCCAGAGCAGGAGACTCCACGCCCTCTCTGGGCAACCTGGGCCAGGGCTCCGGCACCCGCACAGCCAACAAGTTTCTCCTCAGGTTGAGGTGGAACTTCCTGTGTTCTAACTTAAACCCATTATTCCTTGTTCTAGTGCTGGGCACCACTGGTAAGACATTGTCCCCTTCCCCTTGACCCCCACCCCTCAGATATTTCTCTACGTTAATAAATCCCTTCTCAGCTGTCTCCTTTCAAGGCTGAACAGCCCCAGGTGTCTCAGTCTCTCTTCACAGCAGAGATGTTCAGTCCCTCGATCACCCTCATAGCTCTTGGGAGCTGAGCGTTGGATGTGTCTTCTCCTGTAGGTCATCTGAGGCAGAGAACAGTCATGACATTGGTGGAGAAAAATCACACTTAAATATCCGTAGGGTGTTCGGTGGTGGTTCTCTTTCTTGACCCAGGATTGTTGCAAACCCCCTCTATGCTCACCTTTGTCTCAGTGCTACCTAACACCAAATTTCTGCCATCTGCCAGGAGCTCCTGACCTCCACCACTGCAGTTAGATGGTTTTAGGCGTGTGAGCTCCTGCTTTGGGCTCCCATTCAACAAACTACGTGGCCTTGATGCTTAACTCCCAAGAACAAAAACGATCCCATCAGGTTTTGGGGCTGAAGTGAGGGGTTTTAATGCGAGCAACGTCCATTCCAGTGTTTGTAGGTGCTCCAACTCCATGGGCACGGGACCAAGAAAAGAAGGGTGTGCAGGGACACAAGTTCTTTGCGTGCCCCTTCTCCTGGGCGAGCTCGGTGGTGGCTCTGCTGAGCAGGATTTCACAGGGCGACATCGTAATCGCTTCTGCGCCAGAGGACTTGGGGTGGAAAAGCGAGTGCGATCTTTGAAGTGCAAACGGAAGGCGATGAAGGTGTCGGGGTGCAGTGCAGTGGTTGGAAATCTGGGGTGCGATAGGTGCCTTGTTTTCACTTTGCGGGGGCGGGGGGCAGCGAGGGGAGTGCTTCCCCAGCGTGTCGAGGCATCTGTGTGGTTTTTGGCCCGCATCCCCTCTTCTGGAGCAGCCAAGGTGGGGGAGATACGATTTTTTCTTAGTGGGTAAAGGCTGGCCAAGTTTATTAAGATAAATATATGTGAAATTTGCATAGCTGGCAGAAGAAAGCTGTTTACTGAATCCTGAAAAAATTGCCCGTCTCTTTATTAGTAATGCATTAAAATAACTGAACGCCCAGCTGGAGCTCCCTCTGGGTTAGTTTTGAGGTGCAGACTGGGTCCCAGAGATGCGATCCCTCCCTTCGGGACATCTCTGGGCATCCCGTGGGTATCTAGCGCGGTTGTTGGACAGAGATTTCACCGGATAAATGGGTGCTGAAGAGCTGGCCTGGTGTAGCTTGGAGCGAGAAATTAGAAGAGGATGATGCTGAAGTGGGAGATGTCCCTGCCGTGGCAGGGGGATTGGAACAAGATGATCTTTGAGGTCCCTTCCAACCCAAACCATTCTGTGATTCTGTGGATACCTGGTGGGATGGGTGACGACTGCCCCATCTGTATGTACCGCTAACAAAATGGGAGATTCTGTTCAATAAGAACAGAAATAAGCTAAATACTGATAAATACATCCCTCTTAAGACCATGTTGAAATCAGGTGGCATTAAAGATGATATAAATGGATTTTAAGGTCTGCTTGGTAATGCCTTTAGGATTCTCTTCTGACTTTGGAAGAAATCAGAGAGTGCTGCCGAGTCCTGACCTCGTTTACATGCTGCAGCCTCAGGATATTGGTCCGTTTAGGGATTTTTTACTGAGGTGGGATCAACAATGTAGTGATAGGACAAGGGGTGATGATTTCGAGCTGACAGAAGATAGATTTAGGTTAGACATTGGGAAGAAATTCTTCACTGTGAGGGTGGTGAGACCCTGCACCACGTTGCCCAGAGAAGCTGTGGAAGCTCCCACCTCCCTGGCCCAAGGCCGGGTTGGACGGGGCTTGGAGTGACCTGGGCTGGTGGGAGGTGTCCCTGCCCATGGCAAGGGGCTGGAACGAGATGAGCTTTAAGGTCCCTTCCAACCCAACCCATTCTGTGACTCCATGACCCCTAACATACCCGGGATGTGGAAGCAAGGAGCATCCTGTGCTCTGACAGATTTACATGCAGAATAACTGGTTCCATGTATGGGCCGGAAAAAGCTGTCGCCGGTTAGCGTGGAGTCAAACTCCATGAGCTTGTTCTGTTTGACTGAATAGTGCCGGGTGGGAAGGAGCTTTTGTTTTAATAATGGGCAGAATGGTTCCTGCTTTCTGCTAAATGAAATTGTAACAGGCTTTGATTGATGCTGATATCCCTCTGTTATTCATAATTCTCTAGGATTCCTCCCTTAACAGCCTTTGCATAGGCTTTTGGTGCAGAAGCCTGCCTGGGCAACTCTGAGGAGCAGGAGGATTTTACACCATGGCAGAGCTTGTGGATGGAAAGCTGCAGCAGCAGCAGATCCTGAGGTGAAACAGGATGAAGTTTTAAGCATAACTAAATGGGGAAACGGCATGACTTGGGTAACAAGGGACTATAATTAATTAAACCTCCTTAGGAGACTTCACGGGATTCTGATGACGGTGTCGCAGCCAGGAGAAGAAAGGAACAGCGGCTCGCAATGGTATCTGTGAAACCCCGAGACGTGTGTCGAGCTTTATTAATGGCTTCGCTGTATTGTGTTGGATGTTTTGATGGATATCACGAGGTCCTAATTGGTAAAACATGTTTTATTAAAATAGCCCTCTGCCCTCATGCTTGGCTTTTCTGCAGAGACAGCGTTTGTCAGGAGAGGATGGGAAGCTCAAGAACGCTGAAATCCTCGCAGGGCTACGCCCGGATTTCACTGGCGTGAGGTTTGCCTGGGTGTATCCGCGAGGAGCTCGGGTCCAGCTGGACTCCGGGCTGCAGTCCCAGCCCGGCCGCCGCTCAGCTCGCCCCGCTTCGTTTGCAAGCCACAGGCTGTCTTAGCTTAATAGGCTGTGAAAGCTCCGCCGGGATTTTTCTCACACTTGCAAAATCCCATCCTTCACGGCAACGCTGGCAGCGCGAGGAGGTGCAGTAGGTACCCGGGCTGGAGAGTTGGTGTTGGGCTGCACCGAGAGCTGCTGTGTCCCTCGGACATGCTAATTACCTCCTGGTCCTGCTTGACTGGCAAAATGAGCATCTTCTCGGGTGCTTGGTCGAGGCTTTCTTTGCCTGGTGGATTTTTAGGGTGTATTCTCAAGGTCCTCAGCCTCTTGCCCTTTAAGCATCCCGTTGTCGCAGTTGAAGCGCGTCAGCAGTTGTGGTGGCTGCTGGTGGGGAAAGGAAAAAAATGTCAGGTGCAGAGATTCAAAATGCAATTCCATTTTTGATATTATTTCTCGTTGTTATTACTCCTTTTTTTTTTTTTTTTTTTCCTTCCTAGAGTTGTCATAAAGACAACTTATAGACGTAAGTACTCCTGATCCTACTTTTGGAGTAGTTCGCGTCACAAGTTGCTTCCTATCTGGTACTTTTTAGCGTAAACGTGTATTGTCTGGTTTTCCTTTCCATGGAAGGTGTCAGGGGAGTAGCATAACCCACCCCCGTCAGCTCAGCCCCTGCATGTTGGGAAACTTTCTCGCTGAATAATGTTGGTGGAACACACTGCATCCGTCTGTCTCTGGGCTTTTCCATTTGTCGTCGGGTGTCTCAGACTGCTGCTGCTCAAGATGTCCATCCCCGTCTTCTGCTCCTCGTTTACCCTTTCTTTTTTTAAGTAGTCAAGTGATGTTCAGTTTTGGGTGGTTCTGTTTTTCCTTCTGACAAATCTTTTGGACAAAGCTGTGCGTTTCGTCTGGGTGGCGGAGGATTCGATTGCACAAGCTGATTAATCACCGCCGGCAGTGGGGGCCCGGGGAGCCGGGTCGGGGCGCGGGGCTGTGGTTTCTCTGGCTTTGGCAGTCCCCGATTCCTGCTTTCCAGTTCAACCCAGTGGTGCGCTGAAGCAATGTTCCTTGGACCACGGGTCCAGAAGTGATGTAATCGCTTCTTTTTTGGTATCAGTAACAAGGAGTACCTTGAACTTGGAAACTCAGAGCACTTGTTAGAAATGTATTAATGAAACTCTGCGAGAGAGGTGTTTTCGCAGCCCTGGTACAGAGGCACAGAGGGAGCTGCAAGAAATACAGTGAAGAACAGTCTCTTATTGTTCTTTTTCACAGATGTATTTTTTTTTCTCCTGCGTGACCTTTTGTGTTTGATCCTGCTTGTCTTCTGTGTCCTTTTAGGGAATACAGGGTCATCTTCTGCAGGTAGTTGCTCTTCTTCAGCAGCAAGCTGATGTTTTGAGCGGTGCAGTTTGGGAATCGATCATCTTTTCTCATCTGGTTGCTTTGTGTTTTTCTTGGCAAGGCGTTAGGATGGGCATTACCAGCCAGCTCCTGCAGAGAGGGATTAAGATGGATGTAGTGTCCGGAGAGTCTCACGCTGCCTTCATAATACATTTTAAACCAGCAGCCTATAATTTTAGCTAATATTAATTGTGTGAGCAATAAACCGACCCATTTTAACGGCGTGAATTGCGGCTAATGGGAAATACTGACTGTGAACTCGTAACATTTGCCTCCAAACGTTTATGTTCCCTTTTCCTAATGACGTGGCACACGAGGCGTTTTGGGCAAAGCCGTAGTGAGGAATTCCTTCTTGCCTGGCCCAAGGACGTTCAGGGTGAGCTGGAATGTGCAAATGGCTTGAAATCAGTGTCCCTTGAGGCAAAGAAGCAGTGAGGGACCACTGGTTTGCAGGGAATGGGGGATGTTCTTGTTTAGCTGCCCGGACCTGGTTTTGCAGGGGAACTGCTGCAGCTCCAGCTCCACCAGGAAATAAAAAACCCCAAAGAATTGAAAAGAACCACCTGGTGTTCATGGCGCTGCCACTTCTGAGGACGCTGAAGCAGCAACGGCATGTGTCGTTTCGGAGGAACTACTGATGCAGGAGGGGCTCCCGTGTTGACCAGGTGGTTTAAGAAACTGAACCAAGAGAAGCTGAGCCTGGTGTGTTTGGCCACGGCCAGTAGCGGTGGATGTTGAACAGGTGTTTGGGTATTTAGTGTCAGTGTGCGAGCTGGCCTGAAAGTGGGTAAAACGGGATCGATGCTGATGCCTTCTCTTCCCACCCTCTTTTCCTGCAGGGTGGCTTGCAGGAGGACCTGACTCACACACCTATTTCAGAACTTGATTTATTTAACATTCTCTAGTGGGCATTCAGAAAGCAGGATTTCATGTTGTTCTTTCCCATTACCATTTTTCTGGGGACAGCCTCGCCTCTCCTAACCCTTACGGTGCCGGCCGTGCTTCTGCACTCTGGGTGTTGGTAGCCCTGGATCTTCAAGGTTTCAGAGCTGGGCCCCATTGGCTTGCTCCTGCCTGAAAGCCGATGGGTGAATGATGAGCCTGGGAGGGGATTTTTGTCATGCAAAAATTAAATATAGGCTCATGAGCATCCAACAAGTGGCTGACATCACCCCCAGCAGCGTTCAGAGCCTCGTTCAGGCTTGGTTTTGGGAAAGGGGGTGCTGTTGGAGACCGCCGTCAGATAAAGTGTACCAGGGCGAGGAGAAACACAGCGTTTTGGGGTCCTGCGCGCATGGGCGAGCGGACGGCGTGGCAAGTCCTCTCTCCGGCTCCTCTGTCGCGGCGACGCAGCCTCCTGCTCCGTGATGGTCCGTCGGAGCCGCGCATCCATCTGGGGTCGGTGTGTTCCCATCTGCCTCCCAAAGGGTGTTGGCTCCAGCCACCCACCTGCCTCGGAACCAACACAGAGCAGTTTTGCCGCTCCTTTTTTCTCTGTCCTCATTTATTTATTTTTTTTCTTTTCTTTTATCTGTGCTTGTTTTCCTGTCTGTATTTGGACAGAGAAGCTGGTTCAGTGTCCGCTTTCTTGTGGACAACAACAGGTTTTGATTGCCTTTTTCTCCGAGGAGAAAAATATTTCCGTTGTCATTAGGCTTTGCGAATATTTATAAAAATAACATTTTTGGCCTGGATCTTCCCTGAAGCGAAACCGCTTGGACTGTTAGCCTGAAGCAGGGAGTGTTCCCCTGGCCCTGTCCCAGGAGGGATGCTTTTTTTCCTTCCCGAAGTGGGAGTTTGAGAAGGAGCAGGGAGGCCGATGAGGAGGTGGAGCAGGGCTGGGGCAGCAAAGGGTGTAATAGTGAAAAAAACATTTTTCTCTAGTACTGGATTTAGTTTAGTTACTTTGCTACCTTAAAGAAAAAAGCAGCCAGATATTTAGGCTCCAGACATTCTGTCTTGATTATATTCTAATTTTACAGGCAAACCCAAAATATTAGATCTGCAAAATGAAGGCTGCGTTGGTGCACGGGAGCACAGTGTTCCGAATACGCTCCCTTACGGGTGCTGAGGTACGGATCAGCCTGGCTGCGTGCTAAGCCCCTAGCACGTACAGTGTTTTATCTTTTAACCGTGCAAAATTTTGTTGCTTCCCGTCAACAAGAGCCTCGTTGGTAAGCTGGCCTGCTGCAGAGACAAAATGTGTGCCAGCTGCGGGGAGAAATTCCTGTGCTGGGGAATTCTGGGGTCAGCACTGAGACTCCCACTGCTCCACGAGCTGGTATTTCTCTCTCTCAGGGGGTGTAAATCTTGTTTTGGGGCACGAGCCAAGCTCCTGCCTAATGACCATGAGGTGTAAACGTCGCCTGCAGGCGAGGGCTCCTGTCCACAGCCCCAGCTCGTGGGATGCTGAAAGGGTCGGCCGGTCTTCGAGGTGGCTGGGTCCCATCAGCAACACCCTTGCCCAATTATTTTCGGATTGCAGACGCGAGCTCTGCTCATCTTTTGCCTCGCAGGCAGGAAAGGTGGCTGCCCCGCGCTTCGGCGGCTGCTGCTGGTGATTCTTTTGCTTCTGGGGAGACCGATAGCTTGGGGGTTTTAATCACAGAATCACAGAATTATTGAGGTTGGAAGAGACCTCTGAGATCATCAAGTCCAGCCCATGTTCTGACATCATCCCTTGAGTCTCCTCCAGGCTGAACACCCCCAGCTCCCTCAGTCTCTCCTCACAGGACTGTCCCTCCAGTCCCTTCCCCAGCCTCGCTGCTCTCCTCTGGACCTGCTCCAGCCCCTCCAGATCTTTCTTGCAGTGAGGGGCCCAGACCTGCACACAGGGCTCGAGGGGAGGGGGACCAAGTCCTGTTTCCATGACATGCTTCCCAGCTGGAGCAGCCCCAGCCGCTCCTCTGGTTCCTCTGCAGATCCTTCGCTGACGGACAGCTCTTGTATTGAGCGAGCATGGATCTGTGTATGTCACCAGTTCATTTTTGGGGCTGGATAAAAACATACTTTTAAAGTGTTTGCAGTATTTGTAATGGAGTGTTTTGTATTGTCTTCCCCTGCAGTCGGCCAGGGAGACTTAACAGAGTCGGACAACCGTGCGAAAAATGAGATATTCTGGTGTATGTGACATTTGGGAAGATGGGCCTATGGTGTAATTTTTAGGACCCCACCTCAACCATTTCCTTAGTCAATTATATCTAAATCACAGCATGTTAGTTCGTTAGAGAAACGTTAGATGCCCACTGTGTTTGGAGATGCAGCCAAACTTCCCCGGCATTCAGCTGACTGTGGGTCTGAGGTTTTGAGTTGAATTCCCCGAGTTCTGCATAGATTTGAAAGGCAGAAAGTTCTGACCATGCCTTGGGAGAACGTGCTGTGCTGATGATTTGAGCTGCTGCCCCATGCCCCCCGCCTTCCTTGGTACCCCCTCATCCTCAGCAGCGACCTCCAGCCCTCCCACCACACTTCGTTGTCAATGTGCGCTTTTACTGGCATCGGTTGCGTGGATCCATTTCCATTGGTTTTGCGCAGATTGAAGAATTTGTTCTCACTTTGAGCCATGAGAAGTTCCTGGCCTAAATCCCTGACCGTCAAATCAACCTTGTACGTTAGCAACATAAAATGAACTGCTGTTTAAGTCCAGTTTTATCAGCTCAGATCCCCGAAATAGCAGCTGAAAGTACAGGAAAAGGCCATCTCCTGGTCCTGACCTAATTTAACAGTCATTATTCATGCAAAGTCAGTGTTGATGCCGTGTAATTTTCAAGAAAGAGTTCAAGGAAAGCCTGTGGAAACCAAGCTCTCTGCTCGTTGCCTCTCCTTTTCATCCGTCCGTCCTGGGTTCCTCCTTCTCTAACGTCGTTTCTGGGTGACATTTGGAATAAAGGTGTCCCGGGGCTCTCCCGGGCGGTCTGACTGGTGACATCTCCGGCGTGCTCATGTTGTACGCAGCAGCACGAGCTCCTCTGAAATGCAGACATTTAGGAGGGATTAAAGGCGTGACTTTATCTTGCATTATTTAGAAGACTAAAATGCAAACAGAGAGACATGGAAATAAAATGGATTATGCAAAAACATGTTAGGGTTGAGCCACTGGCCTGTGAAAGCTAGCAGAGACCTCACCGACTGAAGGAAATATGAGTTGTAAAATCGATTGCTGCTTTTATGGGAGGTTTGGGTTGTGAGGTTTGGGTTGGCTGTGTTGAACAGATTTCCTTCCTGATAGCCCCAAATGCCCTCGCTGTGCACTGGCTCGGTTGGGGCACCTGTGTCTGTAGGAAAATCATCTCTCTGTGCATGGCAGAGAAGAAATGATGTCTCTGATTCAGGATTTTTCATCCTTGGGGTTAGACGATTTAGGGCAACGTGTTTAATTGCTCTTCACTCCTGTCATCCTTTTGAAACACAGAGAAAGGTTTGCTTCTCTCTCACACCTGCCCGTGGAGGTGTGAGAACTTATCCCCTCTCGTCGTGCAGAAGAAATTATCCTAGGCTGCTTCGCTCCGCTCACGCCGGTAAAACTTTCCCATCAGCCATCCTGCAATACAGACATCACAGTGACAGTGCAGTGCTCATTTCCCACCCTCATTAGCTTTGCAGAAAAGGAAGACTAATTAGCCTGTGCTGTGCTCAGTGTGCTGTTCCTCGGAGCGGAGCCAGCCTCAGCTCCCCAGGGATGCTCGGGCAGGCTGCCCTGTGCCGCCCGCGCTCCCATCCTGCGCCGGTGCTGGGCTGCAGCCCCCATCAAGCCCACTCCCCTCTGTTTGTGGGGGTCCTGCATGGATCCCCCCCTCCCATTTGCACCCTCCTTGCAATGTTAATGAGAACAAGCAAAATACTGAGGGATCTGGTAGGTCCTGCTGCTCCTCATGAGGACCAGAAGATGTTATCTTTTATCAAAATATGCACTTATTATTCAAAACCTACTTTATGATAATTGCTTTGTTTTCCATTGGCGCACTTAACCACGTTAGCAACACACAGCCCAAACTCATCCCTGTGATGAATTTCAGTTGATGCCCGTTGGGATAGGCAAGAGACCGCCTGGTCAGAACTGCTGAAGTTCCTTTTTTCAGTTGTTTCCCCCAGTGTGTTGGCCTCAGCTTCGTTCTCCGCTGACGTTGTTTTGAATACTTCGTTAATTAAACATCAGGAAGGGATTTGACTTGCCTCTCTTTAGTTTGCAAGTCGGGTGTTTTGGGCTCAGCTCTCCGTACCTCTGTGTGCGGCTGGCGTAACAAGGCAGTCATGAATTAATTACCTATCCTGAAAGTTTAGGCCACTAAAACCTGATTTTTGGTGCTTAATTTTGAGTAGCTAAGTTTCTGAAAACTTTTATCCCAGTCTTTCTGTGCCTACTTTGTACTTTCTGTGCTTGTTCTGTCCTGAGGATGCCGTTTGGCTGTGCAGCACCCCCGGCGCCTCGGAGCAAAATGCAGTGCTTGACGTTGGGAGCGCAAAATCCTGGTACCGTTGTGCTTCATCTGCTCACAAAGGCTGTTTGATGACAGAAGGCTGAGCATATGTTCAGAAAGAGGCGTTATTAAGGAGCAATTGGTGATAACCTTGGTAATACTGGGATTTACAGTCTTCCAGTAATCTCTGGTGCCCATCAGGGTGGGGAAGACTCTCCTGGAGGTGGCTGAGGAGCTGAAGCCTTCTCAAAGGTTGTGTCTGGCCAGTGCCCGGCCGTCTCCTCTTGGGGCTGGGACCTGGCAGGGGCCTGTGTGTTGTTCTGAAACGCCATCCAAGAGAGCCATTGCTGTCTGTGATTGCATTGATATTTACTGTGAAGGCTGCTTCTACGCCAGCCGTCCCGTCGCTCCCCCAGTCCTGCGGGATGTCGGCATTGCTGCTCCAAAGCGGTGGCAGCATGGGCTGATGGGTGCCGGCCATGGCTCCACATTGTTCCTGGTGCTCTCTTCTTTCCTATGACTTCGTGCTGTGAAAATTCACCTGCAAGTCGTGCTGGCCATCCTTGAGAGGTTCCCAAAGGGCTGGAAGGGCGGGTGAGGAGCATGGGGGAGGCTGGGGCCGAGGGAAGCACCAGGATGAGATTTCCCAAAGCTCTCTGGGTGCGCGCTCACGTCGCGTTTCAGGGGACCCACAATTTGGATCCTGTAGGAATACTTCAGACAACGTTTCAGACACCATTGCCTGGTTTAAAGAGCTGCAGAAGTCTTGTGTTCAAGCACTGGAGCTGACACACCACCTCGATGGAAGCCCACCGGCAGGAATCATCTCCATCACAGGCTGGGAGCTTTCATTGGCAGCGGGACCTGTGCCGAGGCTTGGAAAGGGAGTTGACCTGGCTGCTTTCCAATAATGCTGCAGAAAGCAAGTATATCTGAACTCGTACACGTCAATTTGATTTTTTTTTTGACATTTCTTCCCTTGAGGCATCAGAAGCCACGGAAATGCGTTAGTAGGGACCTGGCTGATAGCATCTTCGAGTTTTTGCAGATAAGGATAATGAAGCATGAGCGTGATAAGGATGTAGGATTGCTGTAAAGAATCTTATTTTTCCTTGCCAAGTGCAGCTACGGGTAATGGCTGTTTGTGGTCTGGAGCATGGAGCTTCCTCTGGGTCCGTCTGTCAGAGAAAGTGTGCTTTGCTCTGGGGTCGATGCTGCTTCTCCCATCGCCAGCAGATCCTGTGAGCCTTCCTGTGGTGGTTCATCCGAGTCCATGGTGGGCTGAGAATGTCCCAAACCTGACGTAAGGATGATTGCTCAAGGCTGGATCCCATTTGGGCTCCGAGGATGGAGGCTGCACAACCTCTCTGGGCGGCCAGTGCCAGTGTTGGATCATACTTATCGTATAAAAGAATGAGTTTTTTACTTTTTTTTTTTTTAAGTGGAATTTGGAATATGTCAGCCTGTGCCTGTTTCTTCTTGTCCCAACAGCAGGTTGCTGATTGCTGTCGGTGTTGGTGTGGGATTAATTCTGCCGGTCATCTCAGTCGCACGCTGGTGGAGAGCGTTTGCTCGCGCACCGGCTCATTTTCATTCAGCGCCACTCTCTGCTTCGGCAGGAGCTAGTGAGCGCTTTAACCTAATTATCATCCTGGGGACGGCCTGAACTCCCAGCGTGGAAAGCTGAGGAAAGCCCGAGCTCAATTTAACAAAGATATCTTCATTTCAGCACTTCTGAAGAGCTCTGGTGGCTGTGTGTGCCCGAGTGACTCAGGCGTTAGAAAAACCTCTGCAGACTTTGGTCAGGATGCCCTTGCACGCAGGTGCCACTTGGGGTGTGTAGCAGGCTGCACAGGTAATAAATAAACAAATGTGCCTCCGGGTGAAGGAATTGTGCAGCTTTGCAGCAGGAGCTAAGGTGTGCTTGTTACTGGAAGAGTCTCCTTAAAAACAGCTGTTTTCAGCACTTTGTCTCCCTGTTTTTAAGCCCAAATCTGTGCAGTTCATTGATTTTGCTGACAGCCAGCCCAGCTCCTGCTGCCTGGGATCCGCAAGTCAAGGTCCTCGGTTATTTTAGTCAAAGCCAAATTGAATCCAGCTTCCTCCTCTGTAACCATCCTGACTCTCTAACTAATGAAGAGGCAGTTAATTAGTCAGCAATTAAGGAGAGCAGCTTAGAGAAGCCAAGGAAGAGCAGATATGTGGAGTCAGTTTCCCATTTGGGTGCTGGGGGCTGCGGTGAAGCATGGGGTGCTGCCGAGCCTCCCCGCTTAGGCAGTGCCTTCCCCGGTTCCTGTCGGTATTTCAGTGAAAATCAGGGAATGCGCTCGAGCTATTTTAAAATCTGGGGTTCTCCATTCAGTAGGTGGATTCAGAGGCTGATGGCCACAAACCCGTGCAACCTCCTTATGTGGAGCGCAGCTTTTTAATCACTCGTGGAGTGCCTGGAGGCTCCTTTGCTGCTCCCTAAGAATCAGGCTGTTAAACGGTGACAGCTTGGTTGGCTTGAGGCCTCGTTTAACCGATTTTAGGGATGATTTAGGGAGGAAATGCTGGTTACATGTGGGAGATGAAGACAGGAGAGGCATTAGGCTGGGTTTGCCTGTTAGGAGTGTGGAATGTTCACCGCAGTGTGAATGCTGCGCGGGAGAAGCAGACTAAAAAGATGGCGAATCTTTTTTTTTTTTTCCTAGGAATAATGATTTTTGCCGAGTCTGCACATTTGGCTGCGCGTTGCGTGGGCGGCCCTGTGGAAAATCAAGGCCTGTTTGTGTGGCATGTGGATTGGTGACCCCTCTCTGATGAGGGACACTGCTGAGCACCCTTTCCTAAAAGGGAGGTTGGGCTCGGGCAAGCGGTAACTGGGTGTCCCTTGGTGTCACCTGAAGATGTCCCGGCAGCAACTTCCGTGCCCCAATCAGTGTGGGCACCAGTCTGGGTGTGGGCAGGCATGGACCAGCCCCTCGCCCTTCTCCTTCCTTTGCTGTCCTCATGTTTAGGGACACTCCAAAACCTCTGTCAACTGTCTCTTGCTAACAGAGGTTAATCAAAAGAGCGTTACAGCTTCATTTGGGGCTCTTAAAAAGCAGCAGAGCCTTCTGGAAAGGCAGTAGCTAGCTTAGCCTCCCCCCTCCCCTTTCTTCCCCTCTCGCTCTCTCTTCTTTTGTTGATATTTACAGTGTCAAGGTCATAAAATGAGAATTACAAGAGGAGACTGGGAGGGCTGTGTGCTCTGAGCTTGCTTTCATAGGGGTGAGGTATTTACCGTTTGCCCGAGAGTATTTCTCAGGAAACCCAGCCTGGTTCCCCCAGGATGTTCTGTCTGGATGGTTGTACGACACCTCACTCGTACCTGATTTAATTTTTCACTGCAGTGACGAAGCACGAAGGGCTCATAACACACTGGGTCGCTTTTTCAAGCTGATGCAAACTGATGAAACTGGTGAAATGCGAGGAGGAACTTCTTTGAGGGTGGCAGAGGCATCGTCAGGTGACTCCTGCCCTTGATGCCTGGCATCCTCGGTGTGCTCCATGCGGGAGATGGAAGTGAGCGGCATTGCAGCCTGATGCTCTGTCATGTTTTGGGTTGCTCTGTTGTTTATAATCAGGGGGATTTTTGATGAAATCGAAGTTTCTTCCGTTTACAGTCTTTGCGTACCAGGAAAATCACGAGGTGGGTGTCTTGCAGAGTGAGCAGGTGAGGTGTTGCTGAGATGAAAAGATGAAATTAGAAGCATGTTTGTGGATAAACAAGGGCCTCTGCAGTACACGTGTTACCATCAGGTGAGAAATCCAGTGGGAAGTGGTAATAAAGATGAACTGTGGAGCATGAGTGGGGCTAGAGAGAAGTCCACTGGCTGGCACACTGGAGGAAGCCATTTGGACAATGACTTTTCCCCTTGTGTCTTGCCACGTCGTATTGATGAGGAATCAGTTGGTAACTGTTGTTCTGCAGGAAGGAGGGAGGCTAAGAACAGAAAAACAAAAAAAAACCCCACATCCATGGCAGTGGCTATGCTGTGGACTTGCGTAGAGTTAAGCTCTGATTGAATCCACAAAGCAGTTTTAACTCTTCATCCATGGCACGTATAAAGAATTAAGCCTGTACTTCTTTATAAAGGTACCTGTGTGTGTGTATGGTAAAACCAGGAAATTTCCCGAAAATTGGTATTTGTTGTCATAACAGAGGTTCAAAACAGCGTCCAGAATTGCCTCATCATTTTCCAACACACGCGTGTTAAACAAGTTAACGTTAGCGCACGAGTCCCAGCGTTAACAACGCTTTATTTGGTTCCCGTCTGAGTGTGGTGTTAGGTAACGGGTGTCGCGGTCGGCTCACTGACTTGCTGTGAAAGTTTATTGGAAGTGAATTAGAAGCAGTGAAAGGAACGCTGAGGTCTGTCAAGTGTCGGTGACTCAGGCACGCGCTGGAAACTTCAGTGTGCTGATCCGAAGCAGGAGCCCAGAAAATGTGGTTAAGGGCTTTATTTGGAAAAAATAACCTAGTAGAAACTTTTACGGGAGAGTTCAGACATTTATTGGTCTAGCATCTACTTTTAGGACTGGGTTTGGGATGGCTGCAGTGCTTAATCAACAACCAACACGTGTTTCCCCAAGTGGAGCTTTTCCGAGGAGGGTTCTGTCCCGTGCCTGGGAGCTCGGTGGGGTTTCTGTAAGGCTGCGACCCTCTCGGCCAGCTCAGCGTGCCAGGCTGCTGGTCTTTGATCCCAGATTTTGGGGAGGAGGGCAAGTCAAGCACCACTGGGACGAGGGTCCTTAATCATGCTTATATTGAGAAGAGCAATCCTGAGGCTTCAGGTTTAAAACCCACACGGGATGAGTGAGGAATGGCAGGATCACGAAGGTTGGAAAAGACCTCTAAGATCAGCAAGTCCAACTCAGCCCAACACCACCGCAACCACTGAACTATATCCTGAAATGCCACCTCTAGGTGCTTTTGAGCACCTCCAGGGATGGCAACTCCACCACTGCCCTGGGCAGGAAAGTTTACGCTTGTAAAAGTTCATTACTTAACCAAAAAAGCTGAGGGTTTCGTAGCATCTCGGGTCAGTGTGTGAGCTCTGCCTGCCTGCTACAGGAGCTGTTCGTGTGGCAAGAAACACTTGTAGAAAAAAAAGATCAAGAGCAACATAGTGCACACGTCGGAATTCCCAGTGCCCCTTCGGTTATTTTGGTACCAAATAATGTTGTTTGGGGATTAGGATACAGCAAGGGCAGCTGGTGCCCTTCAAGAACAGGTTTTCTAGGAAGGGAACAAAGGTAGCAAAGGCAGAGGTGTTTGCTCAGCGGCCATGTGGGATTGTTGAGTCAAAGCCCCAGTGCCTCATACTTGGCAAATACCTGGATCCTGACACCTGAAAGCTGAAAGACAATGAAAAAAAAATATTTTGGGAAGGTTACATGAAAACGTGCCTGGTGAAACAGCAAGTATCGGGGCTGGGGGTTTGAAGCTGAGTCATTTTTAGGTGCTTAGAATTATTCATGCGATGTGTGTGTGTGTGTCACACATTTTTAGTGACTCTTTTTGTTGTCAGCCCAGGCAGACGTAACGTAAGGGAGCCCTGGAGGTCAGTTCTAACGGAGTAAAAGGCAAAGCAGTCTTGCTGTGGGAAGCATTTCTTCTCACCATGGCTAGAAAGTCACACGTTTGTGGTTTGCTTTGGCTTCCCCTGCCCTTCTGTTGGGTTGCAGTAGTTAGACCTGTAAATACTTCCCAGTCTAACCCAAAGTTTAGAACTTACCTTTAAAAATTCTCTTGGGATTGCGGCTTGGCATTCGAGAGCCTTTTCCTGTGTTTACATTTTTATGTGTAACAAACTTTCAGGTGAATTCTTTTCGCTGTTTTACTTGAGTGCGGAAAAGAGGGATGTAAATAATTTGCCATTTTTGACACATGCTTATCGCTTACCTGCTCCCTTCTGGGCATCGTGAAATGAGCCACTGACACTTGGACTTGCTGGCGATACAGAAGGACTGTCAGGCGGAGAAGGAGCTCAGCTGTGCCCAGGAAAAATGAGAAACAGGCACTAAAGGCTGCTTTTGCTCTGAGCACCTGATCAGTGAGTTCACGTCTGCTTCAGAAGCAGAGAGGTTTTGTCTGAGACGTGGTTTTGCAAGCAAGGCTCATGCTGACGTCCGTTAGAGCCATGAGACCTGGCACCGGGCTGGGCGCCAGGCTTTTTCATCCTTGGATTCATTTATTTTTCTTGCTTTATTCAGCCCTTAATATTATTCAAATGAAGATTTTGTTTCTCAGCCGACATAAGTCAGGGAAGCTGCCAACCTATGACATTTCCTCTCTGTCCTAGGACTAAACCACAGTGGCCTTGTGGGTTTTATTTGCTCTTAATTTTTATCATTGGTGGTTTGAAATGCCTGTCGGTGTAGGCAGGAGCAGGAGGGTGGGTTGGGGGGTACCTGTGCAAGGGGCGATGGTGAAATGTGTATTTATATCCGTAAGTGTATAGGGGGAAAGGTGCATTCCCATGTACCTCTCTCTCTCTCTCTCTCTCTATATATATATATATATATGAAACTGTTCAGGCTTTTTTTTAGTTGTGCTACCATATAAATCTAGCTGCATGGTTCTTCAGTGAGATACGTACTCTTGAAATGTCGGGTTGGGAAAAGGAGTGCTTTCTTTTTTTTCATGTAATGTACCCTAGTGTGAAAATTAGAAGTTTTTCTGTGGTTTAGAAACGTTCTTACCGATCCCTGACAGAAATAGCTGTGTTTTCCTTCCTGTATAGGCGTTCAGGAGAGCGGTAACACAAGGGCACAAGAGCAAAAAGAAAACGCGTGTGATAACACAGCCCCCACTTTTTCTTATTTTTGTCATCTAATTCCAACACATTTTTTTCACTGTATTTTTGCAGGGAAGAAGACATTGGAGTCTGTTTTTGCCAAATGCCTTTAGCTCAGGCCTAACCCCTTGGGCTCACCTGTGTAGCAGAGAAAGGTTTATTTTCTTTTTTCTATTGAAGAATTGCATGTAGGAAAATTTGGGATTGCCAGCTGCTTTTAAAATTGGGGTTAGATAAAGTTTATTGGCTGTTTTTAGGAGAGCTTGTAGCTTTTCCCCAACAAGGGCAGGGACATCCCCCACTAGATCAGGCTGCCCAGAGCCCCATCCAGCCTGGCCTTAAAAACCCCCAGGGATGGGGCTGCCACCCCCTCTCTGGGCAACCTGTGCCAGGGTCTCACCACCCTCATGGGGAAGAACTTCCCAACGTCCCATCTGAACTGACCCATCTCCAGCTTCAATCCATTCCCTCTAGTCCTGTCACTGCCCGACCCCCTCACAAGCCCCTCCCCAGCTTTGCTGTAGCCCCCTTGAGACACTGGAAGCCACCATAAGGTCTCCTCAGAGCCTCACCAGACAAAATACTGGAAATTATGTCATTAACCATCCATTAAGAATAGTCATGTTATTACTGTTTAGGGCTCTTCACGTATACTTCCTTGTGAATGCTTTAAAATTTCTTAGCTTTGTAATAAATCAATTATTTCATTAACATGCCAGTGTCTTCTCCTTGAGAACTACAGGCTAGAACTCTATGCCCAGCGTGGTCATGGAGAAAGATCCTCCTGGAGACTGTGCTAGGGCACACAGAAAATAAAGAGGCAATTGGTGGCAGCCAGCGTGGCTGCGCTAAGGACAGACTTTCCCTGTGCGGGTGCCAGAGCCCTGGCCCAGGCTGCCCAGAGAGGGTGTGGAGTCTCCTGCTCTGGAGACTTTCAAACCCGCCTGGACGCCTTCCTGTGTGGCTGCCCTGGGTCACCCTGCTCTGGCAGGGGGTTGCACTGGGGGATCTTCAGAGGTCCCTTCCAACCCCAACATCCTGTGCCTCCATGGGCTGTTCGACAGCATCGCTTTATTTTGCAGATGAGATTTACACCTGTGGGAGGAACATGGCCTTTGAACCAACTGTTCTTTGCAGCTGCTTTGATGCTGAGGTTCTGTTGGTCGTCTGGAGCACACAGAATGCAGATGGTTTTTGGCAGCCGCTGCTAGGTGCTGCTCCTCTTCATTTGATTTCTTTTCGTTTTAACAGAGTGATTGAGGAACGGTACTTCAGCTACAGAGGTAGCTCTGCCGTATTCGATCTTATTTCTGCAGGGTTTGTAGTGAACAACATCACGACAGGATGGGATTTCCAGTAAGGTGGTTTTTTTTCAGTGAGTTCCAGGTAAAAGTTTAAGAAAATGACCAGAACCCGTCAGCATATTTGGGATAACTACTGAGATGTCCAGCCTTCACCCCTCTGTGCTGCTGCGTGCCAGCACAGGATCAGAAAAAGTGCAAAAATTGCTGAAAACTTTCGAGGACACTTCTCACCCTGAGTGGCTGCGATCACGCAGACTGACCACGACCTGTGCAAGGCCAAACATAGCCTTTGACGTAGGCGTTTTGGTTCTTTGCAAGATGCTTTCTCAGACTTTCACTGAAACAGCTTTAATTTTTGGATTTTGTGGTTTGCCTTATCAGTAGCGAACGCCTTTGAATGATTTAATAAAGCTGCAGGCCTTGCTTGGAGCAACCTTCGGGGCCGAGTGAGTCAGCGACGAGTTGAGCTTTGAAGCTTTTGGAGCGTGAAACTATTTTTCAGTGGTGAATTAATGAGATTTCAACTTTCCCAAAATTCGAAACGCAAGCCTGAGTTTTTGGAAGGAGCAGAACAGCATCTGTAGTCGCAGCGGTCGTCCTTGGCCACCAAAACTTTGGAGAGGTTTCCCCGATGAAGTCTTGACAGCGGTGCCAGAGCCATCATCACTGCCCAGTGAGACCTCTCCTTGCCACGTGTGCCCACAGAGAGGGAAAAAAAGGGGGATTTGATCCCCGGGGCTGAGAAAACTCATGGAGAACCGCGGTGGTGGTCAAGCGCAGACTTTAAACTGAGGAGCAGTGCTTTTAAACTAGAGCGGGGCAGATTTGGATTAGAAAGTTCTTTACGATGAGAGTGATGAACAAGCCCAGGGAGGTGGTGGAGGCTCCATCCCTGGAGCTATTAAAGCTCTGACTGGCTGGGGTTTGTGCAACCTGATGTAAAGATGTCCGTGCTCACTGCAGGTCCCTTCCAACCCAACACATCCTTTGACCTGAGCGTCAGCCTTGCGCCGTTGCCATGCGAGGCAGGGACCCCTCAGCTTCTGTGAACATCTCCGGGCCGTGCTCCATCAGGATTCAGGGCTGCAGAACTGCTGCTGGTGGGACCGTTTGGCTGCGAATACTCAGGAGGTAACTTGACCTCCCAAGAAGTATTTACCCTTCCCTGCTGCTGCATTTCTGAGTGATTTGATCCTTCCCTGCCTGTTGGGGAACCACAGGTACTCACAGCTTTTCCCTTCGATGTGTGAAGTAGATCTTGCTGGACGACCTCATCAAGATGTACATTGCGGGGTCGGGGATCCAGAGTTGAAGAATTTCTCTTGTTTTTTTCCAGTCGTGTTTCTGAGGGTAAGCTCCGTGCGCCATGTTCTCCGAGTCGGGGATGCTGCAGCCCCTCAGCAACTTGCCCCATGCCAGCGAATCTGATCCTGCTCGTCACGGCGCGCTCCCTGCAGAGCCAGGGTGTGTTCAGGAGGAGAAAGGACTCATGCAGCGAGAGCGTTGGTATTTTTAGATCAAAGACCAGTTTAAGGAAAAAAAAAAGAAAAAAAAACAAAAAGAAAAAGGGAGGATTAGAACAATAAGTACATTTAAATTTAGCCTAGCTTGGATTCCTCGTAAAGTCAACGAACTTTGAGATTGCTTCACTTGCCTCTAGCTTTCCTAAATAAACACGCCGTAGCAGGACTGAGAAGTTAAACAGCACATAAAATGGCAAAAAGTTAGATTTTAATATTGTAGCGGAATATTAAGGGCTGTTTTGCAGGCCAGGCCCTGGAATTAAATTTTAATACTGTACAAAAATACCAAAGGTTGTTTTAGTAGGCAGCTACTGGAGTTAGCAACAGACTTTTTTCTTCTCCTTCCCTTCCAGAAGGCGTCAGAGCCAGGGGCAGGCTGAGGGCTGGGACAAAGAGGTCTCCTCCTGGGCAGTGTGGTGAGGCAGTGCCAGGAGCTGACCTTCTCCAGCAATGGCAAATGAGGCCAGTTTGGGGCCAGGGTCTAGTTTTTGTGGAGTTTTACTCCAAACTAAACAGACCCGATTGCCACCGACCTCCTGCACTGGGCGCCCGGCGATGTGGTTGGCGTGTGTTTCACCTGGGGAGCGTTCTGAGATGAACACTGTGGTACCGAGGCTGTCCATGCTGCAGACCTTTGATAGACCTCGGCTCTGGAGCCACGTCAGTGAGGGGAATGAGCAAGGTGGTCACACTTGTGGTGGCTTCAAACAGGCACCATCTCCTCTGGAGTTGGTCACGCCAGCAGAGGACAAGAGCTGAGGAGATGCAAGTCATCCCCCATTTCTTGAGCCTTAAAGGATGAGAACAAACCCTCGGCTTGTCGCTGCTGCCTGTGCAGCCTCTGTTCAGTGAGGATTTTTCTTTGTGAAAAGTTTCTTTTTCTTTCTGGTTTCCATTCATACTGACTAAGTTTAGAAAACGTGGAGGAAGAGTTGCAAACTCAAAAATCGCCCGTATCTGGCAGTGAAGGGTGACGGTGTCAACATCTCTATGAATATACATGAACAGATCTGAACCGCATGTTATGCTCCTTTCCATTCTCTTTTTATTATTTTTGGAATTTGGTTACTTTTGGATGCTGGTTTCTGGGAAGCTGGAGGCATCTCACGGTGCCAAGAAGTTAAACCTGGATCCACACAGGAGCCGGCATTTTTGTTCTCGGCCGTGCTCTGGCTAGGGAAGGGGGCTGTTCTTTCTCAGTTTCACGAGGGTGAGTGGCGTGGATTCAACTTACGGACCAGTTTTGGATCTACTTTGTAAGAACTCACTAGACATTAATAGAAGTTTAAAATAGTTCGGGCTGTGCCTTAAAACAGCCCTGACTCTAATGCAGAAAAAATTAAGATTGCATCTCATCACGGTGGAGACAGTGGAGATAAACCCAGGACTGCTGGGGGCAAAATGCAGTAGATGTGGCTTTTGGGAAACTCTGCGAGGGATTGAGAAGTTTAACTGATGGACTGGAGAATAAGCTCAGATTAGGAAATTCCAGGTGAGGATAAGGGGGTCCTTGAAGCCTGCAATTGCTGGAATAACAAGCAGAGCTTTGATGTGGGTATGTAAATCTGAATCTGATTTACAAGGGCTGGGAATATTGCTTTACATGTATTAAACCCCTGATCTTTTTCCATCAATGCTGTTGTGAAACCAAAAACTAGCCAGGTTTGCCTTTCTGTCTCTCTTTTAGTAGCGCAAGTCAGGAATAATCCCAGTCAGAGAAAGGGTGGAAGAAGGAAGCGAGCTGGGAATTTGGTCTCGGGAATAGAAACTCTTCTGCCCTGGCTCATAGAGGAGCGGGCACTGACCTTGCACCCTGGAGGTGCTGTAGGAGCACGTAAGGTTTTCTTATTTCATTCCAAGTGCTTGGAGTGAGGCAAGGCTGGCTTTTTCTATCACCACCCAGCAGACAGGACGAGGCTGGTGGAAACAGCTCGTATTTTAGGAGGGCACGTGCCCCGGTTGTCTTACTAATGCATGCAGGGCCATTCATGGGAACAAATGGATCAGGATGACTCTGTTGTGCTTGTTGCTAGCACGTTAATGCCATGATTCATAAATAAAAGGGATTTAGACTTAAAGATGATAAGATTAATAAGAAAGAGCAACAACCTAATGCTATTAATTAGCAATTCTTATGCTTTTGAGTCAGTCAAGTTGCTGCTACGCTTGTTTTCCAAAACATTGAGCCTTTTAATTCTCATTAAAATGAGAAATAAGTTAGAAAAAAAATACAGCTACACAGCATCTGTAGTAAATTCAGATGGCTCTGTGGATTCAGAGCTTAATTGGAAGCTGCTTTTCTGTGGAGGCTTCGGGAGGACAGAGGTCAGAGGAAAGCTGAGGTGCCTGCACCGGCCTTCTGCTTCCCTCCGCCCGCTCGTGGCCAGAAGAGAACACTGCTGCGGTGGAAGGAGCATTTTCCTGCACAAGACCACTGCTCCGGCCATCGCCCGGGACGGGTGAAATCATCTCCTCAGGATGAGATTGAATCTCGTTGCGTCCTCGTGCGCAGCGCCGTTACGAGTCATCTGGCCCCGTGCTTCGGAGACGCCGTCAGAGCTGCCAGCTTGGATGGAGCTGGGCTTGGTTTCATAGGTTAAAAATACATATATTTCCTTGATGTGCTGTCGGTTTTATTTTTAACTCTTAAGCAATTTAATATTTCCTAGGTCTGCTAGTGTTTCCCCCGGTTTTCCATCTGCTACTGTGATTAATTTAAGTTCTGGCTTTACAATGCCAACCCAGAGCAAACGGAATGGAAACCTTACCTGTATTATTTGGCACATAGCAGTAGACATGAATAACTTTGGAATTTGCGGGGAAAAAAGAGAAGTTATGTGTTTTTTGGAGCCAGAAGGTGATTGGAAATGGGCCCTCGCAGACAGCGCAGTGCTGGGTAGGATCTAACCGCAGTTACTTTCGAGCGCAGCGCTCCAGATTTGTGTTGGAAGGCGTTTCTGAGGGAGTCGGAAACCTCACTCGGAGGCTGTAAAGCAGCGGTGCACACTGATTTCCTATTGCCTCACAGACATCGAGGCAGAATGACGTGCCAGAGGTTTTGCTTTTTTCTTTTTTTCTCCCCCTCTCCTGTCCAAAAGCGGCGTGATGTAATGGAAACCCGTGGTCTGGTGAGGAAGGTGGGACTCATTTCCTTAAGGCTGTCAATGTATGGCAGAAAGGAGTGGAGCAAAGCTGCAGATGCTTGGCTGGGACCGATGGGCATCAAATGTTTTGGTGTGACCCGGGGCGGTGACGGGGTGCAAGGGGCAAAACCCCAAACACAAGGAGGCTGTATGACCTGCTCTGCGGTCCAGCGTGGGAGCTGTGCCAGTTCTCAGTTTGTGCCATCGTGCAGCTTGTCGGACTCAGGATGTGACTTGAATCAAAAATAGCTTGACCAGAAATGGTTGTTTTTAATCTCGATCATGTTCGATATGAGCCACGTGTGCGCACGCGATGGGGATGGAAAGCAACAAAATGCGAGACACTGGGGATGCTTTGACTGCTGTTGTCACTAGAAGAAATGGTCTTTCGTGGCTCAAGATGGGATCCTAGTGACAGGTGGGTATCCAGTGTCAAGGTGTGGTTCTTCATCCTGAGCTGCTGGAGATCTGCTCTGCTGGCAAAGGGCTGGTGGTGACATGGGATGGGAGGCGCGTGGTACGGGACGACCTGGCTGGGGACACAGGCAGGAGTGGAGAGAGCGTGACCATCCCTTCTGGCAAGAGCAGGGATTTAGCTTGCATCGGGAGTGGAATAGTTCTGCTGTCAGAAGCCTTGAAAGCACGGACTCTAATTAGGGTAAAGAGGGAGAGAGAAATCTCAGGTCACAGACCTGTTGTTAACTAAAAAGTGCTGGTATGTGTGAAGCCTGTAGTAAGAGCTGGAAGTGGCCAGGAGACGTTCATGAGTCATTTCACTGATCCTCAGAGAGCAAGAAATCCAGACTGCTAACGCAGCTGGTTACTTATGACTAGAGTCAAAACTATTGCAACCCGTAAGATCAAGCCCAGCCAATTCAGTAGCCTCCTTTGCTGTAGTTAGTGATGCAACAGCTAAAGGTTATGCAATGAGATGAAGCACACTTGGCTTTCGGAAAACCCGTTGGTGTAGCGCCACACTTAAACGTAAAGAAAATACGTCGTGGTTAAGAAACTGGTTTTCCAGCAGGGGATGGTCGTTAAGAATAAGACCAGCTGAAGAACAGCATTAGGCCAGGCTTTAGAGAAGGTTGCTAAGAAAGCCACTCAAACTGATCTATGTATAAAATGTGAAAGTTAATGTCAAACTGGTCCTGCTGGAGTGAACAGCCCTGGTCTGAGTGCATTCCCTCCGGCTCCGAGTGCATTCTCTCCTTACTGATATGAGGCCAGAGGGGCAACAGGCAGCGGAGGTTGTAGTTTCCTTCCCAGTTCCCTCCAGAAGAGGTGATGGAGGAGGCTGGAGGGGCTGCTGGGGGGACCTGCTGTGGTTTGCCTCAGCGAAGGGTCCTGTTTGTAGTGTGGTAGCGGGCTGGCACATGACTAGGTTTCAAAACTGCTTTAAATCTCTTATTGAGATGGAGGTGCAGATCATCCACTGCTTACACGCAGGGATTTGAACCCGGTTGCACACATAGTATTCGTAAATAATTTCACCTGTCGGACTAGGGCAGGCGGTATCTGAAGTCATCTGCAGTAATTCTTGAAATGCATGAAATGGTTGTGTGCAGCCCAATGATGTGGAGTGAAAGGAGTTCACCTTTCGGAATGAGATCAGATTTAATTCATTTTGAAATGAGATCACTGGAACCTGCTGCTTGGGTCTTGTTTTCCCCATTTCAGGCTTTCATCCTTGCTGAACTCTTGCCATGACTGAATTCTGCAAAGGTTTCCAGGCAGGTTTCTGTTCGAGCGCCAGCCCGGTTGGGTAAGCTGATTAGCTATAAGAAGATCGGGGTTTGACAAGGGGTGTATTGCAAGTAAACAGTGGAGCTTTTCCTACAGCTGAGATTTAGCGTAGCTATGAAAATGTGTTTGCATCTTCAGAGGTAAGGAGTGGTGCTTGAAGAAGCCCCAGGAAAAATACCAAGAAGTGCATTGAAATGATAAGTCGAACTGATAAGGTACACGGTGAGAGACTGAGAGGAGAATCAGGCACAGATACGATCGCAGCCTATAAATACCGTCAACATGACAGCAGAGATGAGCAGAAGGAAGAGTATTTGTTATCTGATGGAAAACAAGCTTTAGGAAGAGCAGGCATCGCAACAACAGGGTGACAGAGGGGATCCCTGGGAGCGGGTGACGCTCGGCAGCTGGGATGGAGGGAGATCAGCTCCTGTGGGATGGGAGCAAGTACACCTGCAATATGCAGGTGATGTGATCGGCTGGAGACCCACGCTGTCCTCCCCTCCCGCGGTGGTCCCGCGTGTGCCAGGAGGTACCAGGCGCACGGTCCCTTGGGGATCCGCATTGTTCCTGGCAAGTAGAGGCACTTGCAGTCACACTGCAGATGTGGAAGGATGGTGTTTGAGGCATGAGCTACTGTTTCTGCCTCTGCTCCTGGGCTTTCCGGGAGGGTGCTGGCAGATAGAGAGGCGGTGACTCTATCGGCTGGGGATGCCCTTGGACACTGGGACCCTGTGGTGAGCCTCGCCATGGCTGCTCTCCTGGGGCACGGGAAGGCAGGTGGCTGCAGCTGCCTCCTCACAGCTCTCGCTGCCTGCGGGCAGGGGTGCCACATCTGCTCCCGCATCACACCCAAGCCCCTCCTCCTTTTACAACCCGGGCTGCAAAACTAAACTGAAGGAGAGGGAAATCTGAAACTGAGGCTTAGAGGGAGCTGGGTCAGGAGCAGCCCCTTCGCCTGCCCGCCCCCAGGGCTGGGCTGGGCTGATGTTCAGCCTAGCCTCTGGGTTAGCAAGGTGACCAAGGCATGAAAGCC
>NW_009723638.1:3814-4301 GCF_000703405.1 Apaloderma vittatum | reverse complement strand
TTGCACGGATGGGCAGCTACTGCTTGGTAGCTCCTTGGCTCTCCTTCACATGTGCGCTGTGCCGTTCAGGGTGACAGACCAGGGTTTGGCAGGCTGGGCTGGTTGTAAAAGATGCTGTCATCTTGTTTGTAGCAGCTTGGGCCATCCCCATCCCTCCTCTTGCCTTGCCTGGGGCAGGGTTTGTGTGAGGAGACGAGGAGCTCTGTGCTCCAGGCTGTGCAAGGCCGACTGTAGCAGAGCCCAGGAGTGTTTCTGAGGATCCCCAGGACACCCTGATTGTAATAAATCTGTAAAACTCCCTGTTGCACCGGTTGCAAAGGTGTGTGCTTGTAGAGCAGAGTGTTTCGGTACCTGAACACCGTGCTGTTGATCGCTGCCTTGGAATTATTGAACAGCCTTTGGTTCTGGCCTCTTCTTGTGACTTTTTAAAATGAAACCTGGAAGGGGGGGGCTTGCCAAACCCCCCCACCCCCAACAGCGGCCTCTC
>NW_009723638.1:290-3799 GCF_000703405.1 Apaloderma vittatum | reverse complement strand
CCCATCCGGGGTGGGGCTGCCAGAGGCTCGTGGTCCTGAAGGGTTAATTGGGGATAACTCCCGGTCTGGGAATTCAGACTGGAAGAAGTTGCTGGAGACCAAGAGGTGCTCAGGAATTTTTTTCATTCAGGCACTTCACCTTGCTGCTGGGCTGATAGGGAGGCTCTCCAAGCTCGGTGTTTGCAAAGCTCTCGAGGTGTTCCTGGGTTCTCCAGGAGCATAAGCACGACTGTAAACGCTGCGCGTTTGGAGACAAGGCTCTTGGGAAAACTGCCTTGGGAGCGAGCAGCCTGCCTGCGCTGCCCTACCCCAAACCAGTGCCCCTGGGAAGAGATCTCAGCTGACATCGAAGGAGCCAGCAACCGATAGGCATCAGCTAATTGCCGCCTCTCCCCTTCCCTTCTGCCTCGCTTCTGCAGGTTGTCACTCAGTCTCAGCATCATTATCTTTGCGTCTCGTCAGGATGGGCAGCAGCAGCGATCCTACCTCCGGGATCTGCGCTGTCCAGATAAGGTTGCTTGGTGGTGACATTTAAAAACCTGTATGGCATCCCGCTGTTGAAATAAAATGAGCTGGCATTTCAAAAGAAGTGGCCTTGTGCAGTTCCCAGCCCACAGCCGGAGTCTGCGTTTCCCTGAGGAGCGTGCGTTTCCCTGAGGAGTGTGTGTCTTTGAGGCCAAAGACAACGTTTAGAGGGAATGTTTCTGAATAACCCTGTCAAAGGAATTCACACAAAACAATGAAAGCGACCCAGGGAAATAAAATTGCCCAGGGAGGTGGTTGAGTCCCCATCCCTGGATGTGTTTAAAGGTCATTTAGATGTGGTGTTGGGGGAGATGGTTTAGGGCTGAGCTTTGTAGTTAATGGTTGGACTCCACAATGCCAGGGGTCTTTTCCAACCTGAATGATTCTGTGATTCTATGACCGCAGCCACGTTGCCTTGCTTTGCTTGTGTCTGACTCCACTGGAGCCCAATCCCTCTGTGGTCCCTCACGTTTGCTTTCTCTTTCTCCTCAGAATGCGATGAACTTGCCGCCTGACAAAGCCCGGCTTCTGCGGCAGTACGACAACGAGAAGAAGTGGGAGCTCATCTGTGACCAGGTAAGGGAGGTCCGTGGGGTTTGGGGCAGGTTTCTCATTGGGAGCACGAGCTGGTTTCATCAGCAGTGTCCCTGGGCTTAGAAAGGGACCTTAAGACAACTATTTGAATAGTCTCAAACACTGATTTCTTTTGCCTTATACTCCATTATTGGTAACAACTCACAGAAGCCCTGCAATAATAATTCCCTTTTTTGCCATAGAGCAGTATTTCTTTCTCCTCTTACCATCACCCCTGTGCCCGTTTTCCCTGGGTGGTCAATGCTGCTTATTTTACCTGGCTCAGACTTGAAGAGACTGACCTGCAGTCACCTCTTGGTGAGTGCTTTGAGCTTGGTCTGTCTTGACCCGTGTAACACAAACAAATGGTCTTGATCCAGTGAGCATTTGACTTTCCACGTCATGAGCTGTTGTCACAGTTGATGGTAGCTGTCACCTTCCACGAGAGGGGTGAATGGTGATGCCTCCTGAACTCCTCTTTGCCTTCAGAGGCTGAAAAACCACCTCAGATTAAGCAGCTCCACATGCTGAGGCATCTTTGGTGCCTGAGTTCTGCTGTGGCACGCAGACTTGGCAGCAATAGAGAGCGATTAACAGGTGACAAATGAACAGAAGCGGCGTGGTTGAGAGAAAGCGGAGCATGCCAGAAAGGTAGGATGTGTGTTTGCGAGCTGACAGCAAAACCCAGGTTCTGCCGTAAACTTCAGGAGTAATCACTAGTGAAAATAATTGATCCAGGAGCGAGAAAACAGGGTCTTTCCTTGAAATGTAAACAGAGGTACCAAGCTGAGAGTTCGGCAGAAGGTATTGTCGTGCTGTGAGGTTAGGAATGGTTTAATAAATAG
This sequence comes from Apaloderma vittatum, assembly GCF_000703405.1. Lineage (NCBI taxonomy): Eukaryota > Metazoa > Chordata > Aves > Trogoniformes > Trogonidae > Apaloderma > Apaloderma vittatum. The sequence continues at coordinate 1,856 of NW_009723638.1, read as the reverse complement.
ATTTTGTGGGATGTTTCCTATTTAGCTATTGCAACGGTGGAGCCTCTGATAAAATCCAGCTACCTCAGAGCAAAGCTGAGTAAAGAATTACTTGCTTTTTTGCCATGAGTTTTCTGCAGAGCCCAGCACTGAGAGGATCCCAAAGGGATGGGAGGTGACGACGTGTGACCTGTCGCAGCTCTAACATCCCTGGTGGGTGCTTGCCAGCCACTGTAAATTAGAGCAGCGTGAAGCAGGTGTCTGTAAAAAGCACTGTAATGCGGCATATGGGGTGTGAAATATTTATATCTAGTCCACATAATTATGGTGCATGGCTAAAAGTACTTCCAGGAATAGATTTTATACAGTGTGTATGGGTTGGTTTTTGTAGCGTAGATGCAGATTTGGACTGCTGCGTTCTGCTGGTATCACACATTACACTGTTTTCACCCATTTTTACTTGGTGAAGGACTGAGGATGTAAAGTATTTGTGGAATAATTTCAGTCGGAAAAGACCTTTAAGATCATCAAGTCCAACCGTTAACCCAGTGCTGCCAGGTCTGCCACTGACCCATGTGCCTGAGCACCACATCTACAAGGCTTTTAAATACCTTGAGAAAATTAATTAAAAAAAAAAAAAAAAAATGTCCAGGAGTTGCTCTTAAAATGGTGTCTCCTAAATAGTTTGTAAAGCAGATCCCGGCATTGATCTGTGAATTATTTTGAGAATATCGGAGGAGAGAGTTCGCCCCCGCAGAGGAGCTCTCACTTTTGCAGAAGTGAGATTGACAAAAGTGGGGAGCTACCAGTCCCGTGGTGATAATGGTGATAATAATAATAACAACAGCAATAACAACAATAATAAGCTGCCTCAAGAAGGACTATGTGCGTCGTAGTGAATCGTCATAAGGTTTAGTTTTGGAGAACTCATCCCGTGCGTGCTATTTTCTGTTTCTTTGTCAAAAACCTTGCAAGTCGTTTAAATGTTGCTGCTGGTGTCCTGCCTCACTGCTTGCTCCCTACTTCTCTGGCTTAGCCTACAAGGAGTAGAAGAAGAGCAAAGCCGGCAAACCCGCTGCCCGTCCATCCTGGAGAGGAGCAAGTGGTGGTCAGCGAGGGCTGAGCATTGGGAAGGATCCAGGCAGGGAAGAGGATGCGTGTCCTGGCACGAGGAACCTCCCTTTTGGCGTGCTCTTGGCCTCCTTATCCATGAGGCTACAGAAGGGGCACACTGGGGTTGAGGGAAGAGGTTGGGGACAATATTCCAAGGCTCTTCGTTGCCCTCTAATGGCAAATTGTGGCAGGGGCATCACATTGTCCGTGGAGACACTGGAGGTATGGGTGCAGAGTAATAAATTAGAGGTGGAAGTCGTGCGGTTTACAACCAAAATACATGGAATCATAGAATCCTAGAACAATTCAGGTTGGAAAAGCCCCTTGGGATCATCGAGTCCAACCATTAACCCTACACTACAAGTTCACCCCTAAACCACATCACCCAACACCACATCTAAACGACACTTGAATACATCCAGGGATGGTGACTCAACCCCCTCCCTAGGCAGTCTGTTCCAGTGTCTGACCACT
>NW_009723638.1:0-259 GCF_000703405.1 Apaloderma vittatum | reverse complement strand
AGAGATGCCATCCAGAGGGACCTTGACAGGCTTGAGAAATGGGCCAGTGCAAACTGCATGAGCTTCAACAAGTCAAAATGCAAGGTCCTGCACCTCGGCCGGGCTAATCCCAGGCACAGATACAAACTGGGCACAGAGTGGATTGAGAGTAGCCCTGAAGAGAAGGATTTGGGGGTGTTGATAGATGAGAAGCTCAACATGAGCCAGCAGTGCGCTCATGCATCTCGAAAGGCCAACTGCATCCTGGTATGTATCAAGA